>NC_048220.1:84756421-84801198 GCF_002007445.2 Ailuropoda melanoleuca | reverse complement strand
GTATTTGGGGCATCTAAGCCATGTAGGTATAAGATATTTTCCTCAGTGGTATTGGTAAGAATGGGACCTGGGATCCATCTGCAAGTCTCATTCTTTTCCTCAAGACTGGTGGGAGCAGAATGCACTGGATCATTTTGCCCCCTGTGTGTTTGGATTCAGCAGGCCGTTAAAAGTTTCCAGGACAAAGCATTCAGATGCTATCTTCTCTCTATGTTCTTTGTTATAATGTATGGTCCTTACTTCCTGTGTGTGTTAAAGCAGTATTATTATTGTCAGCGGGAGGGCACGTAGCCCTATGAAGAAGAGACTATTAATCAAATATCCCATGGAAAGGGGGGTGGCTTCAGGTGTGTTTGTTTGCTCCTGCAGTGGAAAAGGAAAAGCGTGCTTTGTTCCCGTTTGCCAGCTTAGCCATTATGTTAAGAGGCCAGAGAAAGAATAGGATGGGTACGATTGATTTCAGTGTTGCCTATATACTGAAAGCTTAAACAGATGAACACATTTCTCAAATGTACATCGTCATCCTTCCTTCTTGTCCAGCTTTACAGAAATACCTGGGATCTCAGTATTACCAGATAGCCTTAGAGAAGCATGATATCATGCTGAACAGATACCGAGGGGCCTGGAGCAGAGAATGGCTGAGTGCTCTCCTCATGATGGAGATTAAATCTCACCGTCAGGGATGACGAGGCTGTCCAATGAACACAATGTATGGGTGACGGCAATTTGCTTGTGTTGCTCTTTTTCCAAGGAAGTATTCTCAGTCTGTGTGACCTTGTTGACAAAGTGATTAGAGAAGAAATATCACAGTTGAGTATAATGCTAGTTAGATTAAAAGACCACTGTGAGGGGCAACTCTGCTTAGAATGTGCTGTCATATTTCCATTCGAAATGTCCTTAAAGAATGCATCAAGTTGCTTGCAGACTGGTTGGCTTAGGGCAGCTCTTGTCGAGTGGTGTCCTATGTGGTAGCCCTGCCATAAATAGCTTATTGATGTCCCATCAGTTGGGTCATTATGGGTGTCAAGGTGAGGTATGGAGAGCACTGAGTAAAAATCCATAGGTAACTAAGGTGCAAAGGGTTGGTTATAATTCCATCTCTTTATAATGACCTGGCATTTATCGTTAACTTATTTGCTTCAATGCCTAGTCTGAAATGAGCTGTCATTAGGGCCTTAGAATTTTATTGAACTGATAACATAATCTCATTTCCTACTGAAGAGGCTAAGAAATACGGCCCTCAGTGTTTGTTTTAACCTTCAACAAGTTAAAAGTTTCACATAAGTATCATGGAGTCTGTCAGTCCTTACAAATTCCAAGTAAGAGTTTTGCACTTTATGTTATGAATGAGACTGTAGGGCCCCGAGCGATCGGTCTTACTGTTCTTTTACAGAGAATTTTTGAGCAAGATCCATGTTGATCATTTCAAAATGACAACCCCAGTTCCATCCTTGGCCCTGTGCTCCCTTTTGTTCACCAGCCATCTTTTCAGTTTGTCTTCATGGCAAGTCTTAACAACTGGCAGTNGTTCACCAGCCATCTTTTCAGTTTGTCTTCCTGGCAAGTCTTAACAACTGGCAGTTCTGATACAGCCTTGGAGAATTGCTTTCAACCTGTTGTGGGCGGACCTGTGACTTAGTGAATTCAGCAGTACATTGAACAGCAGTAATACTTACTATGTGACATACCGTGTGCAACGAGATCTGCTTCATTTTTGTTTTTTGAACATTAAATTTTTCACACTGTTGGACATTCTTGAACAGCTCCATATCTATTCTTATTTTTTTTATGTATCCCCGGTTTTATTGCTTAGTTATCATTCCTAAGTGGGACTGAGTTACGTTCTTTCGAGTTTCTTGATGTTTTAAACTGTGCCCTGCTTCTGGGGGTGGGAGGGTTTATTTTCATGTAGCCTGGGGTTATTCCCTTAACCAGAAAGACATTCAACATTTTGTTCCAATGTGACTCTCTCCACTCTTTTCTTTACTAACTATATTTTAAGGACGACTTCTCCTGAAAATACCGAGGGACAGAATTAGCAAATGAAGTAAGGCCTCCATTCTCTAGAGAGCAGGAATCTGTTTACAAACCTGCAGTATTTATTACATACCTCATTTAGCCCATTCATCATTTTAATAGAAAAATGAGTCATTTTAGATGATTCTGAAATAATTCGAGGTAAGCTACATAGCCCCAGGCAGAATATGATTTACTCAGACAGCACCAAGCTATTTTCAAAAAAAATGTAATGGAATGATCAGCACCAATAATTTATGATTACTTGTGGTAAACTCATCAGATGTCTTCATTGTCATAGAAATTTGTTGATGAGATTAAAACTTTAGAGGAGTTTTCTTGCTAACTTCTCTCCATTCTTCCATCTCTTATGACAGATGGCTACAGAGTCCTCATACTTAACTCCGTGTTTGAATATCCTCTGACTGTTTAAAACACTGACTGTAAATTTAATTCCAGATTGTGTTTAATATTTTCTTGATAAGAAAGAACACCAGTCAGTGTCACAGGGTAAGTTTTATTGGAGATTATAGGCCTACTTATATACATTTTCTGCTTAGGCAGTAAACATTAATCCTTTTACAGTTTCTTTAGTCTGATTCTCAGAAACACAGCTAGCTGCTTGCCTGGAACCATAGCTCCAAACCCAAAAGGAATCACATAACGTTTTTAGAGTGCCATATTCCTCATGAGCGTGTTACTAACCAGCGTCACAGCGAAAATAGTTGATACTTGTTTTTAGCACTTTCTATTTAACCAAGAGTTTTCAAGCCCACTGTCTTATTTGGTGTTAATAATTGTTTGAAATGGGTAGGATTTCTATCATTCCTGTTACAGCTGATAAAACAAATGTTCAAAGGGACTCTGAACTTAAAGGTTGCACAGGGAGTGAGCTACAAATTAGGTCCCCACTGCCTGTGTGATCTTATTTGGGGCACAATTTAGCAAATTTTGTTATTATTAAGTTTTTAAGCTGTAGTAGTTTGTACCAACTGTATTAGAGTAAGGGGACTTTTAGAGCAGGAAAATGGACAAAGGAGAAATTACTGGAGACATAAATAAAAAAGGTATCAAAAAGTAATGCACGGTGAGCACGTGCAGGAAGTAAAAACGCCATAGCAGGATGGGCAAACTACTCACGGAGAAGGAGCATGGAGGCGGGCAGCCCTAGCCAGTCTAGCAGGCTGTGTGTGGTATTGCTTAATGAAATCAGGTATTCGTGATTGTAACACTAGCAGGGATTAAGAAGACTCTGTTTAAGGACAAGGAATGGAATAATACATATTAGAACTAAAGTTTCCTTCTAAATTATTTTGAGTTGAAAAAGTTTTGGCATGTCAGGTTGTAAATTTCAGAATTCCAGAAAATTTCTCACCTGTGAATTTCCATGTTGCAAAGGATACTGGTTAAATGAAATGTTACTGTATACTTTTATAAAGTCATTTTGGAGTATACTTATTAAAAAAAGTTTGTTATGATCTCTTGTGTTTTGGGAGAGGTGATTGATATACATTCAAAAGGGCCTGGTTTGTAGCAATTACCCATTTCCTTGCCCTCAGAAGAACACCAGTATTATATAACACCAGAAACTTTCCTTTTTTTATGTGCAAGGTAAACTACTTGCAGGGGGAAGTAAAAGAAGATTCAGTTCTTTATCTACTTTGGATAATAAAGATGCGTTAATCTAGCAAGATTCTTTTTTTTTTTTTAAGATTTTATTTATTTATTTGACAGAGAGATAGCACAAGTAGGCAGAGCGAAGCAGGCTCTCAGCTGAGCAGGGAGCCCGACATGGGGCTTGATCCCAGGACTCTGGGATCATGTCCTGAGCCGAAAGCAGACACTTAACCGACAGAGCCACCCAGGCGCTTCTCTAGCAGGATTCTTGTTGAAAATAGAGATAGTCTTGCTGCAGTAGATTATTAAGAGTAAATGTAATATATTCACAATGTCCACTTTACTCTTGCAGTGGGTACAGTCAATTTTATGTTTTGTTTTTTCATTGAATTTTATGAGAAATTTGAAGTGAAGATATTCCACAGGTTTTTCTTACAAAATCAAACTCTGAATAGTTTAAAAAATATGTCACTGTGTTGGAAATTTGTTAAATTAAAAAAAAAAAGCAATAAATTGGGGATGTAGTTACATAACCATTAATGTATTTTTTCAATTGCATTTCATCCAAGGATATTTCTTACTGACAGCAGATTAATGTAACAGAAAAATTAGTCTACATCGTGAAAACAAGCTCTTTCCTCACAGCTGTGGTAGAAGGATAGGAAGGAGATAGTAACTAATTTTTACTGTAGGTGTTTTGTAAATTTAAAACCTGAGTATAAACAGGGCTAGATGATATACTTTTGTGTATGCATGTATACTCTATTTTTGTTGCACATGGTAAAGGTATTTTTCAGACGCGATAAAAAATTTTAATTTCAAACTTAATTTCTAAAATTTTTCATTTTGATTTTTTAGCTTTCAGAAATGTTAGGGCAAAGAACTTGCTCAGATTCATCTAGCACACATGCTTTATCATTCTGTCCGTGTGTGTACACGTGCACATACGTGCGCACACACACACACGCACACCCCTTCTGTGAGCCATTTAGCATGGGTGGCAGACATCATGCCATTTTGCCCCTTAATACTTCAACCCTTTAAAAATTAGTGCGTGTCTCTTACATTGCCAAGTACAGTTGACAAAATCAGGAAATTTTGCACTGGTGCAGTAGTTTAATCTTTAATCCAGATTCCAGTAATCTTCACGGTAATTTTTCCTCCTGGAGCAGGATAAATTCCAGGATCATAAAATGCACTTAGTTGTCAGGTCTTAAGACATTTTAAGCATGATTTGCAAACAATAGAATCAAGATGAATACCGTGTTAATTTCAATTTATGAGTTCTTGCTGTTGTTAGAGTTTTACAAAGACGGCAGTGGAATGGACAAAAAATGATAGGTGAGGAGTTTTACTCAGACTTATAAATTAATATTCTGTATTATGGGTGAAGATTCAATTGTTTTGGGTATTTTCTTTTCATGAACGAAAATGAAAACAACTTAAATGCTTTCATTGGCGTCTGTATTGATTCTGTGTCTTTGAAATGTGGCAGGCATCCAAGTTGTATCATTAAAACTGTTAGCAAACTCTTCTTTTGCTACAGAGCTTTTGGAACAAGAATTTTATCTGAAATAGACTTCTCGCCCCCCACCCCAACCCCGCCTTACCCCACTCCCAGTCCTCTTCCCCAGGTACTCCATCATGTAATTTTAGGCAAATTGCTTTTTTTCTTTGTGCCCTTTGTTTCTGTCTGTTTAAAATGAAGACAAGGTCGTTAATGCACTTTGCTTTCAAGTCTGTTACCTTGATGAATAAATATATAAATACAGGAGTTCTAAGAGAATGCAAAGTTCTATATACTTACAAATTGACTTTTCATAAAGTAATTTTGCTTTATGAATAGATTACCAATTCTAAGAGTCACATCTATTTTAATTTTCTTTAGTTATTAAAAAAACCCCATTTTAAAAAAAGGAAAATAGTTTAAGTTGAAAGCTTCTATTTTCTTGGTTAAATTGGATTTTTGTTATTGAAAACTTACTCTGATTAGAAGTGGTTTAGTCACAGGCACAGGTATAAATGGCTGCTAGCAGTCACTGTATTGAAAGGGTCAAAATGAGAGGGGTCCTTTTCTTGGGTGTAAGAGGATGGGATCTTTCTGCTAATATGTGCTTATTGACTTAGAATAAAAACCCAGGCCTTTGTTAGCAAAATAAACTTGAATTGATATCAATTAAAATATAAATACAATAAAATTAAAAGACAGAATTGGTTTACTTTATATCTTTACAAAATGACTATTAAATGTCATATATTTCTATATTACAGTGGACTAAACCCTTTTGTTACTCCTAAGTCCAAAAAATGATTCATCTTTTTAAATGCTTGCTTTATTTACCAGTCATTTCCCACTTATTTCTTCAATTTACTAAAAATTGTGTGCTAATTTTTTTTTAAAGATTCTATTTTATTTGAGAGAGGGGGGAGAGAGGAGCAGGAACAGCAAAGGGGGGCAGAGGGAGAGGGAGAAGCAGACTCCCTGTCAAGAGCAGGGAGCCGAAGGTGGGGCTCCATTCCAGGACCGGGATCATGACCTGAGCCCAAGGCAGATGCTTAACCAGCTGAGCCACCCAGGTGCCCCTCGTGTGCTAATTTTTTAATATGAGCATTGTATCACTACCTTGTCCGTTTGTGGCATAATTTTTCTTTCTTAACCCCTCTTCCTCTTGCCATGTTAAATTTGCAGTGCGTGGACTGTGGCATCTCTAGAATGTTCCCATTTTTCCCTGTTACGTACAGGTGACAGGAGAATGTATCGATGGCTTCAATTTTTTTTTTTAACTCCTCAAAGAACTCAGTATATTATAAAAAAATTCTCTGAGTTCCACCCCTGAAGGCGTCAAAAAGAACAAGATCTAAATAACATTCTCCTTCTGTACGCAGCGTATTTTAACCATGGATCTCCGTCTTGTAGATCACCGTTTCCGAGATGTCTGTACAGCTGTACATATGCTGTGCATGTACGTTTTCATAGTGCTTCCCCCGCCCTCCCCTCCCCTCTTTTCACGTGTGTGTGTGTGTGTGTGGACGCACACACACACACAAAAATAATTTTTTTCCTTCTGTGAGCCTTGGGAACATGTACACTGGGCCTGTGGAGTGACACAACAAAAGCAGGCTCTTGAAGTAGTCAGGTTTTGTCCTTGTAAATGACATGGTACAAATGCATGTGGTGGATTAAAATATGTTCACCCTGACAGAAATCTTTTACTTGAAGTGAAAAAGCCTCCTGTCGATTCCAATTGCAACAAAGGTTGCTGCTGTAAGAGTGCCTTGCCAAGACTGCAAGTTTCTCAAGCTCTCTTCTGGAGATACATTTGTTACTTGATTCTCAGCTTTGAGTTGGATATAATCTTGTCTTGGCATGTTCTGTTTCCAGAGTACATCAGTTTTCATGTTCCTTGGGCTTTTTCTCAAGATTTATAAAGGGGTGGGGTTAGCTTTTTGTCTGGCAAGTGGCAAAAGTCTGTTTGAGCTCCCCAATCAATAATTGTAAAGTAACTAGAAATTGATCCATGCCAGCTGTAAATCCATCCATGCATTTCTATTAATGTCTGTCATCGTAGAGAAGCTGTAGAAAAGACATTTCTGTCCCCATGTCACCGAAAATGGGACACAAGCATGTAATAGGCAGCTGTGCATTGGGGGCTGTTCTTACGGTGTCCACAGTTTGATACAAGGTGTTGGGAGCTTTTCTTCTGCTTTGCAGTATATAATCGCAGGGGGTTGAAGAAGTTTTTGTCACGCAAGCATAACTTAATTGGGAGCTTAGCGCTTGTCCTGCATGTAGGTGGAGTAATGATGTGATTTGCTGCTATGGCCAGGTTGTCCCTCTCCGAAATATACTCTTCATTGATTTGTCATGGCCTTACCCTCTTCTCTGTTTGGCCTGAAATCCCTCCCTCTCAAGACAGAAGTAAGGGGGGGGGATGGGGCACCTGGGTGGCTCAGTGGGTTAAGCGTCTGCCTTCGGCTTGGGTCAAGATCCCGGGGTCCTGGGATCGAGCTCCGCGTGGGGCTCCCTGCTCAATGGGGCATCTGCTTCTCCCTCTCCCTCTGCCCCCCCACCCCCACTTGTGCTGTCTCTCTCTCTCTGAAATAAATAAATAAATAAAATCTTTAAGAAAAGAAGTAAGGGGAGAAAGGTGCTGGAGTGTTTAATTTGGCAAGACCACCATTGATAGACACACCTGTTGCCGGGCAAAGGATGCTAGTTGATATTTGAGGTAGGGGCACTCCCCCTCCTCTCCCAGCTGTCATGATAAGGTGTTAGTTTGTCAGATTGCCACCTTGTCACTGTGGAGATTTTATAAAGCCTAAAATTTCTAACTGGACAGGGCACTTTCGATTTGGGAGGTCTTTTCTGTGCTTATAGACTGCAGTACAGTAACTTAGAAATAAGGGAGAAATAATTAGTTGTCTTATAATAAAGTTTAAAACATATTCTGAGTGACTCCAGAGTAAGACTTGCTTGTCACAGATGGAATATATTAACATGTCTAAAGAAAGAATGTGTCAACTTTTTTTTAAGTCTTTAAAATGAAGTTTTAGGGGCGCCTTGGTGGCATAGCGGTTAAGCGTCTGCCTTCAGCTCAGGGCGTGATCCCGGCGTTATGGGATCGAGCCCCACATCAGGCTCCTCCGCTNACAGTAACTTAGAAATAAGGGAGAAATAATTAGTTGTCTTATAATAAAGTTTAAAACATATTCTGAGTGACTCCAGAGTAAGACTTGCTTGTCACAGATGGAATATATTAACATGTCTAAAGAAAGAATGTGTCAACTTTTTTTTAAGTCTTTAAAATGAAGTTTTAAAAGATTATTTAATATCATGGGGCATGTTTACAATATGATGTTTAATACAGTAAAAAATCAGCATGCTCTTTATAATCTGTGTATCTGCACAGACAGCTCGCTATAGGATTACAGATATATTTTTTTAACTTTTTCTGTTTTTTAGGGACGCCTGGGTGGCTCAGTCGGTTAAGTGTCTGACTCATGATTTCAGCTGAGGTTGTGATCTCAGGGTTGTGAGATGGAGCCCCATGTCCGGCTCTGCACTGGGCGTGGAGCCTGCTTAAGATTTTCTTTCTCTCCCTCTGCCCCTCCCCTGCTCTCCCTCCTAAAAATATATATATATATAAAACACTTCTATGTTTATCTGATTCTCTGAATTGAATAAGTATTATTATATATGTAATAAAAAATAGATCCCTTTAGCCATTAATTATTGCTTTTAAAAGAGTTACATAAATAGAAGACTCAAAAAGAGAAGTAACGCTGTGTCCTTCCCACCCAGGCCTGGGTCTGCATTTAGTTGTCTGGTGCTGGTGGATGCCTGCCTTTTGTGGAGGTGCTTACAGCGAGCTGTGGTAGCCTTGTGCCAGCACGCTTCTGGGCCATAAAGCTTATGGAATAACTTCCTAGTTTCTATATAGATGGCCTGCAGAAAGAGTGTGTCTTGGCCGCATGTCCTACATGCCTGTTTTTTTGGCAAATGTAATTCTTATTTTAAAGCAGTAATTTTGCCTTTTAGTTGATTCGTAAGTCTCTGTAAACTTCTGAGGCTGTCAACAAACTGGGCTTCTACATGCGCAATACTAAGTTCACCCAAGTAATTAATTCATCGCCTGGGGCCTTTTGACGGGTAGCCTGATGCTGTTCCTAGTAATAACCCTTGTGCCATGTGCCAGGCGGGCCTCTCCTCTTCAGCACTGCACTGGAGAAAGGGAGTTGAGAGAGGTGTGCTCTGTAAGGCATGCCCTGTGATATGAGAGCCTTCTCAATTCCGAGCTGCAGCCCCCTGCACAGTTTTGCCCAGAACCTGCTGTATGGGGCTCTAGCTCCCTCCTTTGCCCTGTCATAGTGGCCAGTCAGCGTTGATACAGATAGAGGCAAAATTATCCTTTATGAGCACTGTACTTCTTGTTTACAACTTAAGAGACTGTAGAAATCACCCTACCTAACCTCCTCCTATTTTCGAAGAAGGAGACCTAGGGCTCTTAAGGATAAAGTGGCAGTGAGATCAGCACCTATATCTGTATTTTCCCTTTCTGGGCTGATTTTCATCTTCTTTCAGTGGTGTTTGTGGGCCAGAGAACAAGAAGGAAGAAGGCCAGGGATCTTTCTACAAATTTGGGCTGGCTTGGGATGAGAAGCTCCACTGAGGTGGGGACAGCTCCCCTTCTGCACAAGCCAGACACACAGAGGGCATTTGGGATAGATCATTCTTCAGTAGAGCTATGGGGTTGTATGTTTATTTTTGTATGACGTCCTCTGTCTTTCCTTTATATGTGGCATTTTTCTCAGCAACCTTTTCTGCGTTTACCTCCTCATTTAAGAGACATAAGTAGCTGGGCAAAGATTAATATTATAACTTCCTAGACTATGAAACTGGTACCATATGCCTGAATCCCTCTTTAATAATGGGGGACAGGCCTATATCATTTGTCAGTTATCTGCAAGGCCGCTGTTACGACAGCTTTGGTAGTGAGTAAATGTCACTGGCTTCTCTCTGTTCCTACCTTGAAACAAAGAGGCAGAAATATGGTCATTGAATAGTGATCATTGATAGTCTTCATTGCATGATCAGAATGACATATTATTGTACTCACATGGAATTAAAATAAAGCTCTTGTAATTTAAAACATAACTTGCCTGTCATAGCCAATGCTCATTGGTTGAGCAAGAGAGAACTTTTTCTTTTCCTCGTATGTAGATCTGTTGGGTGGGTGTGTGTATTTTATTTGCATTTCTCTTCATTCAAGAATTATTTATCGAGAGCCTACTATGTGCTAGGTGGGCACTTTAGTTCATATGCTGGGAAGATACCAAAGCATGCAAAAAGAGAAATCCCTTTCCTAGTGCACTTTACATTTTAGTAGGGGATATTGGTACATATCATGCTAATACCATGCCAGATATAGGTGCAGATTAGGGAGAGAGAGGAGTCAACCCTAAAGGAATAAAAAATAGTTCACTCAGTATTTCATGCTCTAATTCAGTCTCTTGATCATTTGTGGTGTGTGTGTGTGTGTGTGTGTGTGTGTGTGCACGCGCACTACCTTATACCTAGAGTGCTTTGTAATTATTCAGGGCATTTTTACTTTTATGTTTGAGTTTGAACAACTTTGATAATTGGGTCAGATGACAATGTTTTTTGTTTTTTGTTTTTTTTTAAAGATTTTATTTATTTATTCAACAGAGATAGAGATAGCCAGCGAGAGAGGGAACACAAGCAGNGAAAACATTTTTAAAAACTGCATCACGCTTAAAGTATCTAGAATAAACTATCTAGGACTGTTGGGAGGTGTACCCTGTATGCTGCTGGGCCTGCAGGTGTGGACTCCTCCTGTCTCCGAGCATGGTAGAGTCCCTGTTATGTTGAGATGCATCATGTGGCACAGGTGAGAGCTAAAGTGGCACCATGTTGNAGATGACAATGTTTTTGAAAACATTTTTAAAAACTGCATCACGCTTAAAGTATCTAGAATAAACTATCTAGGACTGTTGGGAGGTGTACCCTGTATGCTGCTGGGCCTGCAGGTGTGGACTCCTCCTGTCTCCGAGCATGGTAGAGTCCCTGTTATGTTGAGATGCATCATGTGGCACAGGTGAGAGCTAAAGTGGCACCATGTTGGCATTGTCATTTGCTTTCACCTCTCAACCATTTCACAATAATTTGTCTCTGGATGATTGCCTCCCAATAACTCCTGACCCTGTCTCTGCAGAGACACAGGTTCTCTAGACCCTGGCAGTCTCCTGTATGTTCTCCTAAACTACGGGCTAGCCAAAAACGCTAGGGTTGTAGCCAGAGCTGTGTAGTATGACAGAGGTGACATGATGTTGTATGCCCCAAATCATTCAGTTGAATAGCAGCACAACTGATAGGTTTTGTGTACCTCCTCTGTCTAGGTGCCATGTCAGGAGCTGGGGGAGCAGAAGATTGAGCCTGGTCCTTGCTCTCAGGATGCTTAGAGTAGCCGTAATATAGACTGAATGGAATTTTTCCTGTCCCCGCAATAGCTGTCAGTAGTTGAGCAGGCTTGTTGGAACCTCCAGGATTGCTATCAGAAAATCTGAATAGGCAGTTGGGCCAGGGAGACTCAGCTGTGAAGGGGCTCCTTTGAGTTGTTCAGTAGTCCAAATCTTGGTATAACGGCAATTCAGGCCTATTCTGGGCTGCTGTGGCCAACCAAATGACAGGTCTATTCTGTTAGGTGGAATTATGAGCATGGGTGATGCTCCTGGTTACATTCATCTAAGAGGACATAGGAAATTAGCTGGAGGTGAGAGGGGACACTACCCCTAAGGCTAGTAGTTGACAGGGCCCTGTTCCTACATGCTATGATTGATATCTTTAGGGTCTTGATTAAACTTGAACACCTCTTGGCAATGTAATTAAACTCAAAGCACTGAGAAGGTTATAATCACTTCATAAGTTTGCTAAAAGTTATGTAGGATAGAAGATTCTATAAGGTTCTTTTATAGACTAGGTGTCACTGATAGATTTCCTTGATGAAGAGTCCAGATGACATTAATTTATGGGCTTTTATGTAGAAGTGAAGCACTTGCCATTTAAACAGTCCTTTTCACTGTCCAGAGTAGGTAGCTATTGGTATAATGAGCTCAGGTGTTGAATATAATATTGAATTTATTACCACATGGTTCTAGAATAAGTAAATAATGGACACATTGACTTCCACTTTATAGACGGCTGTAAGATAAGCCCTCTTGAGACCACTTCAAAGGTCTCTAAAGGTGCAGTGTTTTACTGCCAAGTCCCTTGTTATCACCATTCTTGAATGCCTGGGGGCCAACTCCCATGAAAAGGTGGACACTTCGGATCTTTTTGCGGGTAATGAGCATTTGGTTTTACTGCAGTGTAATTTGGACTTCAGTGGCAAATTGTGAGTACAAAGTTTTGAGCTAGGGTATTATAACACCTTTTGTCAAACACCCATGCTCAGCAAACACTATATGGCATGGGCTTATTGTATTTTCTCTGAAAGTGAACTTCTCATCCATCCATTTAGGGTTGTCTTGAGTGCTTTCCTTTCTGTAGTTAAAAATCCCTTAGGCTTGATAGTACCTTCCTGGACAGGATTGTTTATCATTTAATTCTTTGCTACGCCCCCTGCCCTTTACTTTACTCTCGTAAAATCTGTAGCTGACTATTAAAGCTGTGAATTTTGTGCTGACCTCTTTTTCCTCTATCAGGTATGTGTGGAGGTACAAAAGGAAGTGCTGTGATTCTAGGATGAAGTTTTCCAAGCCTGGCTGATCACCAGAGTCCCCTGTCAAGCTAGTAAAAAAAACCATAAATGCCCCAGTGGACTGGGATTTGCAGGGTGGGACCTGGGCAAGTGCATTTTTAAAACACAGGATTTTAAATGGCCAGCCCTCATTGTGAACAACTGTTGGAGGTGAGAGAAACAAGGCCTCCTCCTCCTCTTGTTGGTGCCCGGTGGTCCCATGGTCAGAACGGCTCTTGTGTAAGCCGGGCAAGGCTGTGCGTTGGTGTGCTGAGGCCTGCACACCCAGATATATTTTTAGGCTTCTTCCATGCAATGTGACTATAACATCTATATTAAACATGTTATGCAGCATATTCCTCATATTTTTGTAGAGATTTAAAGAAACTATCCCTGCCCTTCCTACCACTTGTCCCTCCCTCACTTCTTTCTTACTTGGTCTTTAAGAAGAGAGCACTGGCCTTAGAGACAAGAAGACCTGACTTCTGGGTTCAGCTAAATGATCTTGAGCTCTTGAGTCTGTCCGCTCACTTGCAGCTGAGCTTCACTTTCCTCTCTTCCGAAAGCAGAGTGGTATTTTCTTTAGAGCCTCCTTGGTAGGATCCACTGAGCTAGTGTGCATCCAGTCCCTTCATAAAAACCCAGCGGTCTGCTTCTTGATTCCCACAGTGGCTGGATCAGTGTTTCTTCTGAATATGGGTGATCAACAAATATTCTTAACAGGGTGTAGACAGAAGATTCTCAGAGTAATAATGTGTTTCCATTCCTCTTTCTGAATTCTTCTCTTCTTTCCCCCGTGCCTTCCTGTGAGGCTTGGAATTCCACTCCTTGATTCATTCCTGGGAAATAGGACATGTTTTGCCTGCAAGTGGGTGTCTCGTGTTGGAGACTCACCAGTCAGTAAGCACATGGAACTTTCTCCTTGGCCTTTTTAATAGTTTAATTCCAATCACGTTGTTAAAGCAATATTTCACTACTTCTGATTTTCCTAATTATCATGCAGACAAACAGTGGGGATCATGACATTAGAATAAGTGAGTGGCTTATGATTTTTGCCTCAGAAAGAGAAACTCTTGCTGTTTTTCTCCCCCCTTGAGCAACGCAGCAGTAATAAATGAGCAAGTCCAGAGTACTTTATGATAGATAGTTAATGGTGCTGTGCCTCAGCCAACAGGCCTGTTTCCACAGCATCTGTCACAATTCAGAGTCATTAGCATACCTTTAATGGTTTCTTTTCAAAATAGTTTCTACTAGGGCATTTAGAATGCATCAAGGAAAAATATTGAGTTGTAGAGATGAGGAATTTTAAATGTAGACAAATGGTTTTCATTCCTCAGATGTAATTTTGATAAAATTGAGAAACCACATAGCAACATATTACACAGTGTAACACAATTGACGGCATTTAATGTACTATCTGGGATTATTTTTTCAGGCATTCTAAAATAGTTAATTAAGAAAACAAATTTTTAAATAAAAATCTTAATTTAAAAAATTGTAGGGTTTCTTAGCACCCTGAATCCCACCATAGGCCTTCTGCTCTGTGTTTGGACTGTCCCTCGGTTGTCTTTCATACTCCATTTTATGATCAATCATGGAATCAACGTTTTTCTCATCTTAAGAGATGAGAAATGTTTTGTCGGTTGTGTGTCATTTTCACATAATACTGGTAAATATTAGCCTTGTTATTTATTTAGTTGTGAGGGGGAAATCTTCAGAGAAGCAAATTAAGCCATCTTTTTCCTGAAATGTCAAGTGCAGGTGAGAGGAGATCTTTATTAGATTTTTAAATATAAATGCATTTACAATGACATATTTTTAAAAAAACAAATGACTCCCTTTACTTTTTTATCAATGAAAGCCAGTGTGTACTTTANGTTTTACTGCCAAGTCCCTTGTTATCACCATTCTTGAATGCCTGGGGGCCAACTCCCATGAAAAGGTGGACACTTCGGATCTTTTTGCGGGTAATGAGCATTTGGTTTTACTGCAGTGTAATTTGGACTTCAGTGGCAAATTGTGAGTACAAAGTTTTGAGCTAGGGTATTATAACACCTTTTGTCAAACACCCATGCTCAGNGAAATAGGACATGTTTTGCCTGCAAGTGGGTGTCTCGTGTTGGAGACTCACCAGTCAGTAAGCCCATGGAACTTTCTCCTTGGCCTTTTTAATAGTTTAATTCCAATCACGTTGTTAAAGCAATATTTCACTACTTCTGATTTTCCTAATTATCATGCAGACAAACAGTGGGGATCATGACATTAGAATAAGTGAGTGGCTTATGATTTTTGCCTCAGAAAGAGAAACTCTTGCTGTTTTTCTCCCCCCTTGAGCAACGCAGCAGTAATAAATGAGCAAGTCCAGAGTACTTTATGATAGATAGTTAATGGTGCTGTGCCTCAGCCAACAGGCCTGTTTCCACAGCATCTGTCACAATTCAGAGTCATTAGCATACCTTTAATGGTTTCTTTTCAAAATAGTTTCTACTAGGGCATTTAGAATGCATCAAGGAAAAATATTGAGTTGTAGAGATGAGGAATTTTAAATGTAGACAAATGGTTTTCATTCCTCAGATGTAATTTTGATAAAATTGAGAAACCACATAGCAACATATTACACAGTGTAACACAATTGACGGCATTTAATGTACTATCTGGGATTATTTTTTCAGGCATTCTAAAATAGTTAATTAAGAAAACAAATTTTTAAATAAAAATCTTAATTTAAAAAATTGTAGGGTTTCTTAGCACCCTGAATCCCACCATAGGCCTTCTGCTCTGTGTTTGGACTGTCCCTCGGTTGTCTTTCATACTCCATTTTATGATCAATCATGGAATCAACGTTTTTCTCATCTTAAGAGATGAGAAATGTTTTGTCGGTTGTGTGTCATTTTCACATAATACTGGTAAATATTAGCCTTGTTATTTATTTAGTTGTGAGGGGGAAATCTTCAGAGAAGCAAATTAAGCCATCTTTTTCCTGAAATGTCAAGTGCAGGTGAGAGGAGATCTTTATTAGATTTTTAAATATAAATGCATTTACAATGACATATTTTTAAAAAAACAAATGACTCCCTTTACTTTTTTATCAATGAAAGCCAGTGTGTACTTTAGCATGTATACATAGCTGTTTGAGTAATAGTTCCTTATATTTGCAAAGGATCTTCTCTTTTTGGATATATTTGTATGTATTTTTTTCATACTTAATGTTTACAACAGCACTGTGAAGTAGACTGCACATATTGCCCCATTTCTCAAGGCAAAAATTGAGATTCTCCAGGAGGAATGCGTAGATGGCCGAGCGTGNAGCATGTATACATAGCTGTTTGAGTAATAGTTCCTTATATTTGCAAAGGATCTTCTCTTTTTGGATATATTTATATGTATTTTTTTCATACTTAATGTTTACAACAGCACTGTGAAGTAGACTGTGCACATATTGCCCCATTTCTCAAGGCAAAAATTGAGATTCTCCAGGAGGAATGCGTAGATGGCCGAGCGTANGCAAACACTATATGGCATGGGCTTATTGTATTTTCTCTGAAAGTGAACTTCTCATCCATCCATTTAGGGTTGTCTTGAGTGCTTTCCTTTCTGTAGTTAAAAATCCCTTAGGCTTGATAGTACCTTCCTGGACAGGATTGTTTATCATTTAATTCTTTGCTACGCCCCCTGCCCTTTACTTTACTCTCGTAAAATCTGTAGCTGACTATTAAAGCTGTGAATTTTGTGCTGACCTCTTTTTCCTCTATCAGGTATGTGTGGAGGTACAAAAGGAAGTGCTGTGATTCTAGGATGAAGTTTTCCAAGCCTGGCTGATCACCGGAGTCCCCTGTCAAGCTAGTAAAAAAAACCATAAATGCCCCAGTGGACTGGGATTTGCAGGGTGGGACCTGGGCAAGTGCATTTTTAAAACACAGGATTTTAAATGGCCAGCCCTCATTGTGAACAACTGTTGGAGGTGAGAGAAACAAGGCCTCCTCCTCCTCTTGTTGGTGCCCGGTGGTCCCATGGTCAGAACGGCTCTTGTGTAAGCCGGGCAAGGCTGTGCGTTGGTGTGCTGAGGCCTGCACACCCAGATATATTTTTAGGCTTCTTCCACGCAATGTGACTATAACATCTATATTAAACATGTTATGCAGCATATTCCTCATATTTTTGTAGAGATTTAAAGAAACTATCCCTGCCCTTCCTACCACTTGTCCCTCCCTCACTTCTTTCTTACTTGGTCTTTAAGAAGAGAGCACTGGCCTTAGAGACAAGAAGACCTGACTTCTGGGTTCAGCTAAATGATCTTGAGCTCTTGAGTCTGTCCGCTCACTTGCAGCTGAGCTTCACTTTCCTCTCTTCCGAAAGCAGAGTGGTATTTTCTTTAGAGCCTCCTTGGTAGGATCCACTGAGCTAGTGTGCATCCAGTCCCTTCATAAAAACCCAGCGGTCTGCTTCTTGATTCCCACAGTGGCTGGATCAGTGTTTCTTCTGAATATGGGTGATCAACAAATATTCTTAACAGGGTGTAGACAGAAGATTCTCAGAGTAATAATGTGTTTCCATTCCTCTTTCTGAATTCTTCTCTTCTTTCCCCCGTGCCTTCCTGTGAGGCTTGGAATTCCACTCCTTGATTCATTCCTGGGAAATAGGACATGTTTTGCCTGCAAGTGGGTGTCTCGTGTTGGAGACTCACCAGTCAGTAAGCCCATGGAACTTTCTCCTTGGCCTTTTTAATAGTTTAATTCCAATCACGTTGTTAAAGCAATATTTCACTACTTCTGATTTTCCTAATTATCATGCAGACAAACAGTGGGGATCATGACATTAGAATAAGTGAGTGGCTTATGATTTTTGCCTCAGAAAGAGAAACTCTTGCTGTTTTTCTCCCCCCTTGAGCAACGCAGCAGTAATAAATGAGCAAGTCCAGAGTACTTTATGATAGATAGTTAATGGTGCTGTGCCTCAGCCAACAGGCCTGTTTCCACAGCATCTGTCACAATTCAGAGTCATTAGCATACCTTTAATGGTTTCTTTTCAAAATAGTTTCTACTAGGGCATTTAGAATGCATCAAGGAAAAATATTGAGTTGTAGAGATGAGGAATTTTAAATGTAGACAAATGGTTTTCATTCCTCAGATGTAATTTTGATAAAATTGAGAAACCACATAGCAACATATTACACAGTGTAACACAATTGACGGCATTTAATGTACTATCTGGGATTATTTTTTCAGGCATTCTAAAATAGTTAATTAAGAAAACAAATTTTTAAATAAAAATCTTAATTTAAAAAATTGTAGGGTTTCTTAGCACCCTGAATCCCACCATAGGCCTTCTGCTCTGTGTTTGGACTGTCCCTCGGTTGTCTTTCATACTCCATTTTATGATCAATCATGGAATCAACGTTTTTCTCATCTTAAGAGATGAGAAATGTTTTGTCGGTTGTGTGTCATTTTCACATAATACTGGTAAATATTAGCCTTGTTATTTATTTAGTTGTGAGGGGGAAATCTTCAGAGAAGCAAATTAAGCCATCTTTTTCCTGAAATGTCAAGTGCAGGTGAGAGGAGATCTTTATTAGATTTTTAAATATAAATGCATTTACAATGACATATTTTTAAAAAAACAAATGACTCCCTTTACTTTTTTATCAATGAAAGCCAGTGTGTACTTTAGCATGTATACATAGCTGTTTGAGTAATAGTTCCTTATATTTGCAAAGGATCTTCTCTTTTTGGATATATTTGTATGTATTTTTTTCATACTTAATGTTTACAACAGCACTGTGAAGTAGACTGCACATATTGCCCCATTTCTCAAGGCAAAAATTGAGATTCTCCAGGAGGAATGCGTAGATGGCCGAGCGTGTACAGCTGACAGTGGAAGGGCCAGGGCTTCTAACTTGTCTCTGTCTTTTAACTCCTTTTACTGAATGTTGTGATTCTTCTCTGCTCCTCCGGGGTGATTTTTGTAGCCTCACTGATATTAAAATTTTGCACCTTTTTAGAGAGACTGTGTTGTTTCGGTGTCATTTTCTTGGTGCTTTGGAATCAAATAATTTGATTTTCAAAGGTTTTAAGACATCTTTAAAAATTTATTTGAAATATAGATACTCTTTGAGGTCATTTATTCATTGTTCTAGATTTTTTTTTGAGACTACTTAGAATTTAAAATCATTTGACTGCATTGGGAAAAGGTATTATCCATGTCTAGCGGATATCACATGTATTTGTGCATTCTGTAACAATTACTGTTATACTAAGGCAAATAAATACAGGCTTATTAAAAGATGGAGNTATTTTTAGGCTTCTTCCATGCAATGTGACTATAACATCTATATTAAACATGTTATGCAGCATATTCCTCATATTTTTGTAGAGATTTAAAGAAACTATCCCTGCCCTTCCTACCACTTGTCCCTCCCTCACTTCTTTCTTACTTGGTCTTTAAGAAGAGAGCACTGGCCTTAGAGACAAGAAGACCTGACTTCTGGGTTCAGCTAAATGATCTTGAGCTCTTGAGTCTGTCCGCTCACTTGCAGCTGAGCTTCACTTTCCTCTCTTCCGAAAGCAGAGTGGTATTTTCTTTAGAGCCTCCTTGGTAGGATCCACTGAGCTAGTGTGCATCCAGTCCCTTCATAAAAACCCAGCGGTCTGCTTCTTGATTCCCACAGTGGCTGGATCAGTGTTTCTTCTGAATATGGGTGATCAACAAATATTCTTAACAGGGTGTAGACAGAAGATTCTCAGAGTAATAATGTGTTTCCATTCCTCTTTCTGAATTCTTCTCTTCTTTCCCCCGTGCCTTTGTGAGGCTTGGAATTCCACTCCTTGATTCATTCCTGGGAAATAGGACATGTTTTGCCTGCAAGTGGGTGTCTCGTGTTGGAGACTCACCAGTCAGTAAGCACATGGAACTTTCTCCTTGGCCTTTTTAATAGTTTAATTCCAATCACGTTGTTAAAGCAATATTTCACTACTTCTGATTTTCCTAATTATCATGCAGACAAACAGTGGGGATCATGACATTAGAATAAGTGAGTGGCTTATGATTTTTGCCTCAGAAAGAGAAACTCTTGCTGTTTTTCTCCCCCCTTGAGCAACGCAGCAGTAATAAATGAGCAAGTCCAGAGTACTTTATGATAGATAGTTAATGGTGCTGTGCCTCAGCCAACAGGCCTGTTTCCACAGCATCTGTCACAATTCAGAGTCATTAGCATACCTTTAATGGTTTCTTTTCAAAATAGTTTCTACTAGGGCATTTAGAATGCATCAAGGAAAAATATTGAGTTGTAGAGATGAGGAATTTTAAATGTAGACAAATGGTTTTCATTCCTCAGATGTAATTTTGATAAAATTGAGAAACCACATAGCAACATATTACACAGTGTAACACAATTGACGGCATTTAATGTACTATCTGGGATTATTTTGTCAGGCATTCTAAAATAGTTAATTAAGAAAACAAATTTTTAAATAAAAATCTTAATTTAAAAAATTGTAGGGTTTCTTAGCACCCTGAATCCCACCATAGGCCTTCTGCTCTGTGTTTGGACTGTCCCTCGGTTGTCTTTCATACTCCATTTTATGATCAATCATGGAATCAACGTTTTTCTCATCTTAAGAGATGAGAAATGTTTTGTCGGTTGTGTGTCATTTTCACATAATACTGGTAAATATTAGCCTTGTTATTTATTTAGTTGTGAGGGGGAAATCTTCAGAGAAGCAAATTAAGCCATCTTTTTCCTGAAATGTCAAGTGCAGGTGAGAGGAGATCTTTATTAGATTTTTAAATATAAATGCATTTACAATGACATATTTTTAAAAAAACAAATGACTCCCTTTACTTTTTTATAAATGAAAGCCAGTGTGTACTTTAGCATGTATACATAGCTGTTTGAGTAATAGTTCCTTATATTTGCAAAGGATCTTCTCTTTTTGGATATATTTATATGTATTTTTTTCATACTTAATGTTTACAACAGCACTGTGAAGTAGACTGCACATATTGCCCCATTTCTCAAGGCAAAAATTGAGATTCTCCAGGAGGAATGCGTAGATGGCCGAGCGTGTACAGCTGACAGTGGAAGGGCCAGGGCTTCTAACTTGTCTCTGTCTTTTAACTCCTTTTACTGAATGTTGTGNATATGTATTTTTTTCATACTTAATGTTTACAACAGCACTGTGAAGTAGACTGTGCACATATTGCCCCATTTCTCAAGGCAAAAATTGAGATTCTCCAGGAGGAATGCGTAGATGGCCGAGCGTATACAGCTGACAGTGGAAGGGCCAGGGCTTCTAACTTGTCTCTGTCTTTTAACTCCTTTTACTGAATGTTGTGATTCTTCTCTGCTCCTCCGGGGTGATTTTTGTAGCCTCACTGATATTAAAATTTTGCACCTTTTTAGAGAGACTGTGTTGTTTCGGTGTCATTTTCTTGGTGCTTTGGAATCAAATAATTTGATTTTCAAAGGTTTTAAGACATCTTTAAAAATTTATTTGAAATATAGATACTCTTTGAGGTCATTTATTCATTGTTCTAGATTTTTTTTTGAGACTACTTAGAATTTAAAATCATTTGACTGCATTGGGAAAAGGTATTATCCATGTCTAGCGGATATCACATGTATTTTTGCATTCTGTAACAATTACTGTTATACTAAGGCAAATAAATACAGGCTTATTAAAAGATGGAGCTTGTAGTTTTAAACTTTATATTAATATTTGTTTATGGTTAGTCTTCATCCATAGGGTCTAAGAAAGCTTATTTTCACGTTTTTGTTCCACACAACGGACAGTGTCAGGGGAATGGGGAAGTAGGGATATATCCCTTCTCTAGGATATACTGGGATGAATCCTGAAAGGTACACATATGACTTTCCTTCAATTTTCCTGGTCAGAACTTACTTACTGGTCCTCACCTAACATCAAAGGAAGCAAAAATGCCCTTGTCTCCCACCCCCCCATCCTCCTTAATCATGAGCCCTGCTGAACATCAGAGGCCTTATCATGGGTGAGGGTGAGATACGTATTATGAGGAGTTATCAATCTGCCAAAAGTACGTGGTCTTCAAAACTGATATTTGAGCTCTCTGATGCGAAGCCAATTTAAAAAGTACTTAGTTATTTAACATTTTTTGACAACTCCTTTGCGATTATAAATCATATTGACTTTTTGATTACCTATATTCATTTGAAAACACCAAATACTATTATTTTCCTAGATATTATGGTGATAAAAAGTTGTCAGTAAAATCTAGAATCTTTGAAAAGGGGTGATGGACCAAATGGAATTCTAATTACTTGATTTCAACACATTTCTCTTGCATTTGAATCTTTGAACAGAAAAGTGAAAAGCAAGATTATCCTTGAAAAATTCTCTCTCAGCATCTAAGCAGCCGTTTTTAATTACAGAGAATGTCTTCAAAATTTGTTTTGCCATTTTAAAGTTTTATTCGTGAGAAAGTTGTCAGTTGTGCAGTGGAGGAAGAAAATCTTAAACTAAAAACGCCATTTATATATTATGTTGAGTAGACATATGTTATTTGAACATTAGTGGCTGATTTCCCACAGAACATTTTTCTTCTTGAATTTGGTATCATTGTTGATCATGTAGGCACAGTGTAGTCTCCAGTGTCACCAGTTCATGGCTGCAGGAGTATGACTGGTACGAATTGTTTAAACATAAACTAAAACCACACAGTAAGTGTTCTTCCTTCTACAGGAGCCTCCCTGAAGGTGTCGTATTGATTCTGTTGGAGCTGTCCTTGTTCACCGTCTCTTCCTTCCCCTTCTCTTTCTCGCCCCTCCCTTTTTTCCCCCCCTCTTCTTTCCCTCCTTCCTTTTTTTCCTCTTTCTTCCAAGAATTGCCTTTAAAATCACATCCCTTTGACTATCCTCCAAGGTGATAAATCTTCATCAGCTGAGAATAGATTTGATATTTTGGGAGCAGGCTGAAGCCATTTAGAATCAAGGCTGTTGGTTGATGGATCTGTAGTAACATTTTCAATTAGCGACAGGGAGTGACTATAAAGTAACAAGACCAGTTTTCTTGAGTTTTTGGAAGGCTAAGAAGGAAGTTCCAAAATAGAAACTCTCAGTCTGATGTTTATATTTGTTTTAAAAAAACTAGGTTCATTATTTGATAATAACATCACAAAAGTCATATATTTATTTATTCACTTATTTTTGTATTTGTCCCTGTGTCTTTTTCCTAATGGCTGTGTTTGTGGCTGCCTGTGGGATCATTGTCATTTTTTATTTTATGATAATAGTCCTTTTGGAGTTCTTACTGATAATCTGTATATCGTATTTGAAATATAGTAATTAAGCTGACACACACAGGAGGAAATCAAACTTTATTCAATGTTTAATTATATAAATTGGGTACCTGATAGATTTTTTCTTTTAGAGTTTAATACTTAGAAATTGGCAGCCAGCGTTTTGTGCTTATCTTAAACATAATCATCAGGTAGTTCCATATTATCAAATGCATTGATATTATTATAACACCATCAGATAAATGATACACTTGGTGCACTATCAATTTACTTTGCTTGGAAAGTAGAACTTTCAAAAATAAATTGAGATGGGACCTGGGTGGCTCAGTCAGTTAAGCGTCTGACTCTTAATTTTGTCTCAGATCATGATCTCAGGTTCATGAGATTGAGCCCTGCATCAGGCTCTACCTTGAGTGCCCCCCACCCCGTGCCACCACCCCTCACATGTGTGAGTGTATGTGCGCTCTCAAACAAATAAATAAATAAATAGAGAAGTTCAGCAATTACACTAAACATTTGAGTCTTTCTGTATCTTACTAAACATAAAACTTAATGGTTTTTATTTAAACTTAGGAAAAATCTGTGGTTCTCATTTTCATATTTCTTTTGAGTTTAAGTGGTATCTCAATTTTTTAAGGTTGTAATTTTAGAAACTCTTCGCCATCAGAGGTTCGGTTTTTTTTTTTTAATTTGTTCATTTTTTTCTTTCCCTCAATTTCTTGTGTAAAATTGTAAAATAAAGTGAAGATGTTATTGAATTTGCTTTGGAAAGCAGGCAGGAAGGAAAATAAATTAGTACAAAGCCAAATAGGTGTGCTTAGATATTGAGATAAAGTACCTTTTGTGTCTGGTGATTTGTGCTACATGGTTTGTTTCACTTAATTTTTGATTAATAAAATTATGCCTTCAACTATGATACTACATAATAAATTTAAGCACTAATTGTGGTGATTAGAGCCATACATATAAGAAAGTTATTTTTTGTCAACTTGCTTTAAAACATTAGTTTTACATAAAAAGCAACAATCTTCATTAGATTTTCTAGTATTTTGTCAGAGTGGTCTGTCTTGTAAATAAATACTCATTAGCTCAAGTCTTGAGAACGAGTAAAAGTTATGCTTGTTTAGTAAAAAGAATGTTGATTCATGTACATTTTTTTGTAGAAGAGAAACCTGATAAAACTTAGTGGCTTGGCAAATGTTTTAAGATGGTATAAAGGTTATTGTGGATTTGAACATTAAAAAGCAAAAACTATACAATTTAGACATTTCTTCTCATTAAAGACATTATCTGAACAGATTATATTATTAATTTGTTCATTAATTCCTTCATCCATTCATTTGATAAAATATCGTATGTGTCAGGCTATAAGCTCAGTAATAGAGATGCAAGTTTGTGCTTAAAATAGAATCCTATCACTTTAGACCTTAGCTTTTTTTTTTTTTTTTTTTTAAAGATTTTATTTATTTATTTGACAGAGATAGAGACAGCCCATGAGAGAGGGAACACAAGCAGGGGGAGTGGGAGAGGAAGAAGCAGGCTCACAGCAGAGGAGCCTGATGTGGGGCCCGATCCCTTAACGCCGGGATCACGCCCTGAGCTGAAGGCAGACGCCTAACCGCTGTGCCACCCAGGCGCCCCTAGACCTTAGCTTGATACATACGAATTTTTACTCTGCCTGAATATTTATAAAATTGGAAAATGGCCTATTACATCAAAAACTAGGGATGTACTGTATGGTGACTAACATAATATAATAAAAAATTATTATAAAAAAATTGGAAAATGGGATCATTCATTTTTAGATAGAAATTCCTGGAGTTAACTTTGAATGACTTGTAACAATAAATTTAGCATTTGCCATTCCCAATTGAATGACTCCTCAAATGACATGGAAGTCCAATTTCAGCTCAGCTTAGCTTCTCAGCCAAATTGAGCAAGGTCACAAGAAGAGTTCTAATTGATGTTCCAATCATAAGGGTCTGAAATGGATTGATTTTTGTTCAAAAAATATTTATTGAGTGCCTACCCTGTTCAGGCCCTGTTTGGTACTTATTTTGACCAAATTGGATACACTGCAAAGTATTGAGATACTCTTGAATTTCTTATTGTTTTCTTTCCCAAAAAAGGCCAACTGAAGTTTTTAGTTAAATTATTCTCCTATGGTTAACTGAACATATCTTTATCAAGACCAAATATAGTAAGCATCAGCTTAACTTTTTAATGTTGGATGTAATATCTACTTTTATCCATTTTATAATTCATATGGCTGTTTGGACAATGGGTGCATACAGATGGTTCCGTTTATCATTTTCCATAAAAATGTTTATGTGACTTTTGTAAGTCTGCCCTCTGGAGATTATGCATCATAGAATCTCCAGTGTTTATTAGTACAGTTGCTAACTAGTGTTTTGTAACGTAGACTGTGGTTTCAATTAATTTAATTCAGAAAATCTTATGAACACTTTCTGTGTGCCCACTGTCAGTGGTCTACATTTTAGTGGATCTTCAGTATTTATCTACCTAGTTTAATTTTCTTTTTAGAAGTTCTTTTAAAGCAAATTTTATTAATGCAAGTTGAATTTGTTTTAATGGGTATTACTCAAACGATTGCTTACTCTTCATGTTAACATTATCTTTTCAGCTTGCTCTTGCATGTTTTCTTTTGGTTTTCCCCTTTTCTTGCTTCATTTATATCACTTTTAAAGAGAAGTTTGAGGTCATGCAGTCGCATGCACTATTTTAACTTTTAGTAAAATATAGGACTTCATTTCTATGCTTGACAGCCCCATTGGGGTGTGTGTGTGTGTGTGTGTGTGTGTGTGTGTAGAGCCAGATGTGTATGTGTGTGTATAAATATACACAAAATACATTTTTTTAAAGATTTATTTACAGAGAGCTTGTGCTTGCGTTTGAATGCAAACGGGGGGAGGGGCAGAGGGGGAGAATGAGAGAGAGAGAGAAAGAGAGAGAGAATGAATCCTCAAGCAGACTCCCCACTGAGTGTGGAGCCCGATAGGGCTGGGAGCTCAATCCCAGGACCCTGAGATCATGACCTGAGCCAAAACCAAGAGTCAGGCACTGAACTGACTGAGCTACCACGAGGCATCCCAAGATACCCACAATATCAAAGAAATTTTATCTATTGTGTTATATTCCTTTGCCACAAAAAATAGAGTTCTGGAATACCATGCCTTATTTGAGAAGTATTATTTAAGGTTATTTTTACATTTTTGTGTATATTTAATTAACCCTTTCAGTTTTAGGCAACACCATCTTAGCATGAGCCTTTTTAAAGGTTGATTAAAAAAACACAAAAATTCAAGAAGCCATCATGATTCTAAATGGTGATTTAAAAGAAGCATTCCCATTAACGTCAAGAGCATCATAGGGTGTCTTGGAGGTACCAACCAGTACTGTTAGATAAGAGAAAAAATTAGAGGAAAGGAGAAAGTAAAATTTCCCCTATTTGCAGCCTGTGTACCTGGAAAACCAGGAAAATCAACTGACAAATTTTATAAGCTAAGAGAATTCAGTTACAGTAACTGCCCATAAAGCCAATGAAGAAGTTCTTTGTGTACTGGTAAGGAGTGAGAGCAACAAAGAGAGTTTAGGGTAAGCTTCTATTTTGGAAGACAGTTATGTAACATACAGATGATTATATTAAAATAAAAGAAAACCAAATGTTTATTATAGAAAAATTTGTACTGGTGGTATTGAAAAAACAAAACATCCCTAATCCCACTACTCCTGTTGACTACTGTTAATATTTTATGTATGATTCCTGTGTTTTACTGTTGTATATAGAGACATACATATGCACAGGTATATACACACTTTTGAGGAGTGTGTAGGTGGGGAGGAAGGTACAGGTTTGGGCTGATACTGTATTACTGTTTTAAAATCTTCTTTAGGGGCACCTGGGTGGCTCAGCCAGTTAAGTGTCTGCCTTCAGCTCAGGTTGTGATCTCAGGGTCCTGGGATCGAGTCTCACGTCAGGCTCCCTGCTCAGCGGGGAGTCAGCTTCTCCTTCTCCCTCTGCCTCTCCCCACTCTTGTGCTCTGTCTCAAATAGATCAATAAAATCTTAAAAAGAAAGAAAAGGAAAAGCTTTAAAAAAAAATCTTTAATGCAGAAATATATTGCATATTTTTTCTGCATTATTACTTTTCTATGGTTATCTTTTCATGGATATATAGTTTGGATATTTGACCAGTTCCTTATTTTTGGATGTCTGTGTTGTTTCCATTTTTAAAAATTTTATCAACAAAGCTAGGGAGAAGAATATACCCTTGGGCTAAATCTTTGCAGATGTCTGTGATGTGTTTTCTGTTTTTTGGTAAATTTCTAGAAGCAAATTTGTTGAGTGAAAGGGTATTTTGGAAAGTTTTTGTACACGCACACACTGCTAATTTGAATTGCCCATTCATAACCTTTTTTCATTTTCCAGTATTGCCTTGAAATTTTTTTTCAATTTTTATATAGTTAAATTTGTCCGTCTTTTCTTTTTATAGGAAGCATATGCTTAGAACGGTGTGTCTGCATGTAAAATTTAGTTTTGTTTTATGCTTTCAATTTTTTACAATGAAATTTTAATTCACTCTTGTATTTATTTTGAAATATGGTATCGCATGAGGTTTTTCTGGACAGTTTTGCCAGTATCAATTTTTAAAATAAATAATGTATCCATTCTCCTTAGAGATATCTTGGTTATTTTATACCAATTTCTAATGTAGAGTTAAGGCTATGTCTGGTCTTGAATTGTGTTCATTTGCTATATTTGCCAATTCTTGAACCAATACCACATTATTTATATTACTGTAGATTTACACCTTAAAAAAAGTTTATCAAGGCCATTCCCTAGTCATGACCATTAATTTTAAAAATTTCTTTACTGATATGATTCATCTATTCTTCAGGATGAACATTAGTCTCTTTTCATTAACTATTTTCATAATATTCAAGACCCTTGGTTATTTGTGCATTGAAATACCTTTATGCAGTATTTGCAATGTATATGTAAATAGAAATTTTTGTGCTCCTAATGTTACTTTAAATACCTGGTAATTTATTCTTTAAAGGATCTGTTCATGCTTTTCTTTCTCTTTTCTTCTTTCTCTTTTCTTCTCATTGTTTGCCAGAGTCTCTTCTCTCTATTTGCCACTAAACCATTTATTACCCTTGCATGGCTGTATGTTTTGTGACCCTTACAGCCAATCAGATGCCTGGTGGTAGACAGCACATGTAATGTGAATTGTGCTTTTAATAAATAACATCAGTTTGTTATTTAAGGTGAACTTCATTTAGCTAACTCTTCCCATTTTCATTATGAACAAAGAGAAATACTTGTTTGCTTTTTCAGAGGACATTTGTGTGATATATTTTTCTCTCCATGTTTATGGATGTTGTCATAGAGCACTTTCAAGTCTGTAATACCAGTCTAGATCCCATCATATCATTTTTAGCTCTTCAGTGTACTTCATATAGATATCTTCTTTTAATATTAAAAACACACAGGAGAAACTGTCTGAAAATTCTTCTGATGTATAAAGCCACAGGATTCAATGATGTGAAATTACAGTGGGTTCTTTAGTATCTTCAGAGAATTGCAATTATTAGCACTGAGAGTGATTTTCTTTCTTAACTTGTAGTTGTTAGAGAACAATTTAGAAAATTGATGCTTCTGTCAAAAGTCTGGATGAGTAGGATACAAGGCTCAGTCTGGATATGGCAACATTAAGAACCCCACAACTTTTACTAACTGTAAAAAAGAGACTCTATTTTATACTCCATTAAACTGTTATACATCATAAATAATTCATTTCAAACCTTGTTCTCATCTATATCAAGGATGATAAACTAGTCACTGTAAAGACTTTTTTATTTTTTACTTTTTTTTCAAAGATTTTATTTGTTTATTTGAGAGAGAGAGACAAAGATGGCCCAAGCAGGGAGAGAGGCAGAGGGAGGGGGGCTCGATCCCAGGACCTGGAGATCATGACCTGAGCCAAAGGCAGACCCTCAACCATCTGAGCCACCCATGTGCCCCTCTAAGGATTTTTTTAATGAATGTAATAGTGTTCTCTTTTCCTGCCTTGTGGCACTTTGAGCATTCCCCTCTCCAGGCGTCTCTTGACCTCATTAGAAAGAAGTTTGTGCTTCCTGGATGGTCCCTGTCAACAAATACAGGCTTAGAATTGTTATGGGAACCCTGAGAAGACACTTATGGAAGTCATGACTCAGGGTGATTTTCTTCCTAGTTTCCCTTGCTCATTACATATATGATTTGTGCCGCGATCCAGACTTTCTGAATCTGTTTCCTCATCTTTCAGATGACCATAGGTTCTTCAGAGTTTTGTTCTGGAAATTTAGAGAGCTGAGATGTGTGAAAGTGCTTTTGTAAACTGTCATCACTGTACTCCTATTACATTCTTGTAGGTGACTACTCCTGTAGTTGTGTTTGGCAACGTTAACAAGGATTGGGAGGTCTACATACAGATTCCACTGTTGTCCATGGGAAGCCAAGTGCCAGTGCTCTCCCACCTTGTCCTGTGCTCTTCATAAACATCTCCTTCCTCCCTGGCTACATTCCTGCCCTGTCTGACCACCCATCTATCCCAGCAGTTTGCTGGAAAAGCAGGGGAGATGATGGCATTAAGAACAGGATTGAGTTGCTAATTTTTTTGGTCTCCAGCAATGTAGAGAACCCAGCAGCCCCAGGAAGTGGGCGATTGGCTGGTGAAGGTGGAAGTTGAGGGTTTCAGTTTGTTAGGAGGATAAAAGGAAATAAGGAGGCTGTGGTTGGAGAGATGGAATCGAGTTACAAATCTGTGTAGGGGAGCAGAGCCTGCAGAAAGAACTGTAGTCTGGGAGTCACTGTTCCGGTGAGTGGCTGACGGTCTCAGAGGGGATGTTTTGAAGAGGACAAGGAAAAGCATTGTTTGTTGAGAGCTGAAGTGTGGTTACGCTGAGCAGCGGGGAGAGTCTTAGTGGAGCATAGCTGAAGATGGCCTCGGGAGTGGAGCATAGATGTGGCTGCCTAGGCAGTAACTGCGGCTAGACCCCTGCCGTGAAGTTGTAAGAAATTGGTGCCTTCTTTTAATGATGGTCTTTAAGGATGACTATGAATCTAAGGGCTATTGTTGTTAAGTAGTGATGTCAGCTACTTCTTATGTTGGATATAGTCACAGATTCGAAGACAGAATTCAACGAATTGCTGCTCTACCGATCTTTGTTGTTCATTTGAACACACAGATCATAATGCCTTTAGCAGGAGGAATCACATAAGAATGGATGAAAATAGGTGTGCCTAAAAATGTGTGATTGGGAAGCATCAGCTCTAAATTATTCTGAGAGGATGTTGGCTGTTGAGAAATTGGCTTCTTTGGTTGTGTTGGAACTTGGATCTTGGGTGTGGAGTCTGCTATCGTCTTCTAAAAATGGAAACAGACAGGGTAAATGCAACAATACCTTTCTCTTTCCATTTCTGAGTGTTAATAAGAATAATAAAACCATGTCCTCTTCTCCTTATGCCCCCGGTCTTAGCCTTATTGATACTTATTCAATGTATTTCTTTCTTTCTTTTTTTTTAACCTAAATTGTTTATTAGGTAAGAATTTTACAAACATTACTTTTATTAGCAGTAACAGTGAAGCTGGAGAGTATTGCATTGTCTCCTTTCTGCATGGAGAGAACCACCAGTAACGTGGTGGAACTTGGGAACCTTTCCAAGGCCATGGCTCTTGTGGCCTGCATGTGTCAGCTCTCATATCTCCCTGTGCTGGTGGACTGGTTTGGTGATCCACTGGGTTTCAGGATTTCTTCGGTAGCTTTATGGATCGGATCAATGAGGATGACCTCAAAGAATTTGTACGTGGAATCTTTGCCAATCCAGTAAGAATTCAGGACCCTCATAGCCCCACAGTGGCATCCAGCTCACTCCTCTGCAACAGACTGAAGGCTTAGGGCGACTTCAGCTGGTTAACCCCAGGATGGACAGGTTTGCCATAGGTCACACCCTTAGGAACTGGGCGTTTGCGGCCACCATGTCGCATGTGAATCTGACGTAGGACATAACCTTGCTTGGCTTTGTATCCCAGTCTGTGTGCTTTATCGGGCCAGGTTGGGCAGGGCTGGGCTGTGTAGTGCAGACAGCTGTCAGTACTGCCCACAGTGTACCCCGGGAAGAAAAGACATTACATCAGACTGCTTCTTCCTCTACAGCTCCTGGGTGTACTTCCAAGTGCCTATCTTGGCTTCCCTGTGAGCTGATGGCTGCCGCCAGACAGAGAGGCTTGAATATATTTCTTAACACATTCAGTTATTTCCCCCACCAGTCCGTGGAAGATGCAGCAAACTCCAAGACTGGAGTGAATAATGGAGTCTGTAAATTAGAAGCCATCACAGTGATCCTGGGAGAAATGACTGCTAAAAGCCTGACATTGAAGGAAGAGACAAAATGTAAGAAGTAGGAACTGTATTAAAGTACTTCGGTGATGAATATTCCTAATGATGGCCTTGATTCATCCATAAAACAAAACAAAAAAAACTCAGAAGCACTTCACTACTTTCTCTCCCATTGCCTGTAAAGAGACAGGGCGATGAAAGACTGAGGAAAGATTTCCTTTACAGATGGCCACAGATTTAATCAGGGATTTAGGATGCATGAAGATATAGGCCTCTGTTATATAGAAAATGCACTTACACGGAGCACTTTATTTCCCAGGGACACCAGGTAATTGAGTTATACCTGAAATCCTGAACTGTCTGAATAACACACAGGCACACACACATCCAGCTTCCGTGTGCCAATAGGTGTTAAATGCTTTGAAAACCATAATTAAATAGCTGACATTGTGCTGCAAAACCACTGTAAGCATCTCCTCGCGCAGGTTTTCAGCGTTCCGCGCTAACGTTTAATCCCAGTAGCTGTGACTAATCTAGTCTCTATTTGTAACACATTCAAATTAAGAGGTGTGTGTTCTTGTTCACGTACTTTCTCATTAGCACTAATAATGCTAGTGGGAGTGACAAGTGTAGTATGTTTTTGCCTCCTATCACTCACACCTTTTAGATACCTAGCTCCTTAGAGGAGGTAATTTCCCATGTGATACATTTATGGAGCCGTGTGTTTAATAGTTTTCCTCAAAAGAGAACATGTCCATAGGGACTATTTATTGGTGGATGGGCTCTGGGGAAAAGAAATTTGAATTAATCAATTTGAACCACGGCAGAAATTATGATGACAATTAATATAAATGGGAATACCACACACTCATTTTTTCCTATACATCTTTCAGGCTTTTTTTTTTTTAATTTATTACGAGATTTCAAGGGTTTTTTCCCCCTCGATTCTTGGCTTTGATGCTTGAGTATACCCTCTTCATTCCTCCTCTGCAAACCTTCCTATTTGTTCAAAGAACTCTTCAGTGTTTAAGTGAGTGACTGACAGTTCTCAGTATTTGAAACCATGTAAAGCCGTCTTCCTGTGAGTACTCATCTCATTAAGGGCTGGTATATTTGATTACTGTATTCCCTTCACCATTGTAGCAAATACTTGGTTGCTTTTATGAGAGATCCAGAATGGATCTGTCCAGGGATAGCCTGCTGCTACCCGCCTTCCTGCAGCTCCCCACAACCCCCGACTCTCACACACTCATGTTCACTGCACCCCATGCCTTGTGGGAACAGTGGCTGTGTGGTCCTCACAGCTCCAGCTCCTCTTTGGGACCATCCTGCCTTCTTCTACCCCTGGCTCAGAGATCTAAACTTTCTCCTGGAGAGCATTCTCCTTTCCTAGTCCTTTACTGATGGTGGAGGTTGGGGGACTCATGGGAAATGCATGTGTGAGAAAACGGTGGAGGAGCCCTGCTGCTCTGACTGTGGCCTGTGGGGACAGCTTTCTGGCATTCCTGTTTCCATTTGACATGCATGTTTCCTTTGAGACGATGGTATAAAGAGTGGTTAGGTTACCTAGGATCACAAAATGTTTATGTTAACGTAGTTCAAAAATATAGACTAAATAAGGACTTGTCTAGGCTGGGACTTAATGCATTGATCTCCACAAACCAAATTCCAAATGACCTTTTGAAACAGCCCATTTCCAATTGTGTACCGTCTATAGTCTGCATTTCTGTCTCTTCTTGATGGTTTACTCAGGTTGTTTACTCAGGCTCTGGAAATAGATGCACCAAGTCTGCAATGTAGCATGGAGGAAAGAGTGTGAATCCCTGTCGTTATTAGCTTTATGTCCTTGGGCAAGTCATGTAATGTCTATGAGCCTCAGTATTTCCATCTGTTAAATGTAGATGATTAATAGCGATGATACTTACTTCACAGAATGATTGGGAACATCATCAGAGATAATGTATATAGAAGTGCCATGTAAGTTGTTAGGCAGGGATGTAGACCAAAGCCGCAATTATTTAATATTTAACAGTTGGATAGAGAAGAGCTGTGTTGGCAGGTCTCTAAAATACTATACATTTTCTTAAATTATTGAAGGTATTTGCTAGGATTTTTTTTCCTTACCATTTTATAGCACCACTGGTGTATTATTTTTAAGTAATATAGATTTTTAATGAATTAATTTTCTTAATGGCAGTATGCTTTGTAAGTAAAACACTTTAGTAATAAGGTCCTTCGAAAAGGCGATGTCCTTTGACTGATTAAACATCAGCCAGTCTCTTTATGTAGCACAGTGCAGAAATACTAGCCACCAGATTCAATCTTAATCAGTAACAATGTTTCACTAATTACAAGAGCTGCTTTATATATTGGATAAATTGCTGTTTGTAAACATTGGATTATATTAACTAACGGAGCTGATTGCCAGCCACAGAATAAGCATAAGGTTTGCTAAAAGCTTTCATCAGTGGCTTGAAATAGGTAGGCACTGCTGCCTAATATTTCAGTTAGCGTGGAAAGGCAGGTAATGACATTATGAATACATTTATAATGCAGGCCAATTTCTTCTAAAATGCATGTAAGTATTATTACTTTACCAGGAGTCTGTGAAATAGGATTTATTTAATGCATTTCAGCCCCCATAATATTAAGATATAATTGAGATATGGAGTAAAAAAAAATTGCATACAGTCAGTATGGTACATGAATCATAGGCTAAATTGCTTGTAATTTTAAAGGCACTTAGAGAAATTGTGAAATTTATATAATGCATTCTTATGTTTGGAAAAGGCTATAAGAACAATAGTCTGGGTATTTTAGTATTTCAATCCTAAAAATAGGACTTTTGAATTATGATTAAGCCTAAGATAGCCATATGTGTGAGCAAATCCAAAACTTCTTATGTCCAGTTCTCATTAAATAATTTTTCCTTTAAACCTCTCATGTTTAGCAAAGAGTCGAGCAGCATATAATTTCTATAAAGGCCATAATCTAGTTTTTATAAACTGTACGACTGGATGAATGACAACATAAACGTTGCCAGCATGTTTAGAAGGGAATCAGTTAAATGGTACTTGGAATTTTGATGATTATTGCTTTGAAAAGACTGAAAATCACAGGTCTTGGCTTTATAGTTTAATTACTTGCTTAACAATTGCTAGTGATTCACTAAATCACAAGGCTTCCAAACAAGTAACATCAGCAACTGCTGCCATGCCTGAGCAACTCCAATTTTCTTGACAATGGCTACCAAACTGTGTTTAGCCTAATATAAACTGTTAGTTTAACAGCAAGCAATCGCAGTTTCGAGTGTACCATTGATGAGATGCCAGCAAATCGAGCTCTTTACCAGTGGCGACACTTGTGTCGAGAATAACTTCAGCATGTTTCGTCAAGACCAGTTGGAGAAGCAAATATAGTAATTATCCACATCCCTTTTTGATATTGGGTTTAATAATAACGAGCACCGTCCGGCTTTCCAGGGCTTCTAATTAATAATTGGTTCTTAAGAACACTGCATGTGGTTCCTCACTGTTTGAAGGAGACTGGGAAACAGGGCCAGCTTAAGGTCCTTTGGACTTTTGTGGGCCAGGGTCAGGACTACTGGTGGCAGTTTAAAAGAAGAGCAAGATTCAGGTGTCCTGGTGGGAGAATTTCATTTGTGCCTTTATTGACCCGTGCTCTCTTTCTTCACTGCGTCTTAACTTCGTGGCATTTCTGTGAGTTCATGACTCTCCCGTCTTGCCCTTTTGCAACAGCAAGCTCTTTATTCCAAATAGGTTTTTCCAGAATTAGATGAGTTCCTCAGTTTTTACCTAGGTAGCAGTCACAGTCTTGCTCACATGAGTTACCTTAACCCCTGTTCCGTAGTATTTTACCACTGAAATAACGTAGAAGAAACCTATCAGGCTTGCATTTAAGCAGTGATAGTAATGCGTGGTATTTTATCAAGCACTTGCTTCTGCCAGGCTCTGTGCCAGGAACTCCAGATATGTCTTATTTGATTGTTATAGCATGAGGTGGTAGTATTACTATTCCTATGACTGGAATAACTGAGGCTTAGAGAAGTTAAGTAATTTAACCTTCGTCACTAGGCGATCAGTTTGGCTCCAGACCCATGCTTTGAGCTACTCTGCCATGCCTTCTCTAGTATAAATGTGCCCTCTTAGTTGGTGAACATTTCTTATTTAGTTGTGACACTATATGAAATATGGTCCTCCTTGGTGTAGATGGGTATTTTTACATTTTTTAAATCATGACCTACAGTAATACATTTTAAATTATGTCGCAGTGCATACAGACATCAGTAAATAATACCTCATTCAAGAAATACTACTACATTCTATTTTCTGCCCTCATATTTTCTATTTTATTCTGTTTCCATTTTTAAAAACAGTGGGTTTTAACCCAATAAAACAAACAGTCCACTAATAGGTAGCAAGCTACAATTTGAAAATCATTGAGAATCAGCGCTGGCCTTGTGGGGTCCATGCTAGTCAGTGCAATCTGTGTTTCAGTGGTTTTACACTTGCTTATATGCTGCCTCAGGTACTTGCACTTCTAATTTTGTTAGTTTTCTAATTTCGTTAGACCTTAAATAGTTTTGCTGGTAGGCATTTGTGAGTGATTGAATTCTGAGGATGGATTAATACCTTTCCTGAGGCTCAGAGTTCCTCCTTTGCCATTTCATTATGGTCCTTTGAGGGTCCCGTGGAGTTGAGATTCAGGGTTATACTCAGGTTATACTTTCCAGAGGCTGCCTCCCTTCCTTTCTGAAGTTCTTCCATGCCAGGCAAGTTCATTATGGCAATTGAAGGAAACCGAAGTAGAAAAAATGGTCTTTCTCCAGTTATACCTCTTCCATTTTGTCTCTTCTAGTGCTGGACACAGTATAGCCAGTGTGCTTTAAAAAGAATTGAGAAGAGGGGCCTTGGGTGGCTCAGTTGGTTGAGTGGCTGGCTCCCTGGCTTGGATCAGGGAGTCTGCTTGAGGATTCTCTCTCCCTCTCCCTCTGCTCTGCCCCCGCTTATGCTCTCTCTCTCTCAAATAAATAAATCTTTAAAAAAAAAATAGAATTGAGAAGATGCAGGATAGTCTCTTGTCTTTATCATCATGCACCCTTTGCCAGGCAGACCTACCTGAGTATTGGCCAGAAGGCAAGACTCAGGTTGTTGCGCCACTAGTCTTTGCCTAGAACAACTGGTAGCACACACTGGGGTAACCAGGCACCAACATGACATGCGGTGCCCATGTCCTCTCATTCAGCCCCTCCTTGAGCCAGCGAATTTGGGTGCCTGTGCTGTACTGGAAGGCTCTAGGGCTACAGTGGGGAGCTTGACACACATGCTGCTGCTTTGGGTATCCATTCTAGTGGGAAGACAGTTGGAAGTAAGTGGATATATGTACATATATCCCCTTATTTAACAAATGCAGTAAATATTTGAGGAGCAATAATATGGTGTAAGATGACTGTAGTATTTCTTCACTTATCTGGGCCCCATTCTCAGTGTTCTTAGTTTCGCCAGTACCGACAGATCCTCCAAAGCGACCCAGAATGTGTAAGCCAAAGGCCATCACGGGATTTTCATTTGTGAGAGGCCTGTAACTCAAGGGGAGACTGTTCTGAAGAACAGGGCCAGTGCAGTCTGTGGAACAGCAGCATTGATACCGCTTGGAAGCTTGTTGAAAGTGTAGACTCTTTGACCCAGCTCGGACCTACTGAGGCAGAATCTGCATTTTAACAAGATCCCTGGGTGAATATATACGTTAAAGTTTGAGAAGTACTGCTAGAGTAATGGTTCTCTACTTGGCTACTCTAGAGAAATAGAGTTGGACAGGAGAAGTCACTCCCAGCAAAATGACATTTTGTCACACCTTGAAGCATCTGCTAGGATGGAAATTGTCAAATGCTGCCACTTTACTCACTTCTGCTACTCCCAGCAAGGCTGGGCAATGTACCCTGTCCCGCCCTTTTGAAACCTCCCTCCCTGCAACCGGAATGGACCGCCTGAAGTTAGTGCTTACCCAGCATTAGTCAGAAATCCCACTGGTGTGCTGCAGTTCTGTATGTGTATAGCTAGCACCTGGCCTCGTTTGTCTCCTTGCACCCACTTTTTGGGTGAGAGCCCTTTTGCCTGTGGCCCCCTTGCCCATGTCCATGCCTGTGTGTGTAATGAACCTTTGAAATACTTGTGATCATTGGCTTAGCTGTGCTGTGTTTTGGTGTTTTGATCTCTGGTGTTTTTTGAGGGAAAGAGCAGCAGATCCAGATATGGACCAAATCAGACTGGGGCTTAAAAAAAAAAGTAATCTTGGGATTCTCAGATATCACTCCAAACCAATGAAATCAACATTTCTGCAGGGTAGGACCTAGGATGCAGCATTTTTCAAAGTTTCCAGGTGATTCCAACTGGCAGCCATGGTTGACAACCTCCTCTCTAGAGGAAAAATATCTTTTATGTTTTTAGGGCCCTAGAACAATTTAGAAGCTACTTATGATAAATTCTGACTGATACTTTCCATGTCCATCATTGAAATACACCCTCCTTCTGCAGGTGTGTATGTGGAGAGCAGGCTGAGTGTATACCATTAGAATTGCTGTGTCTCGTTCTTACAAAGCTGATGGCAGTGAACAGAGAGCCACCAGAGTTGAATTTGAGTCACCACAATGAGCCTGACATCAGATCCTGTGGAAAATAGGTTGTAACAACTGTGACTCAGTAGATAAATGAATAATAGCACTTTTGCATTTGAAAAATAACAGTTCCTTTTAACGTTTAGGAAATTTTTGTCTATCATTTTCATCTGACTCAGGCCAGAATCTGCTTCGCATTTATGAAAGTGATCCAGACCCAGGTTTCTATCTGATGCTGAAAATGACAGCTATAGTCCCAAACTTCCACACTCTGTGTCCGCCTTGCTTTTGCCTTTTGCTTTTTCAGATGACACAGAGCAGAAAGGATCAGCTGGGAGTCCCTCAAAGCCAGAAGATTAAATGGAGTTAAGAGAAGGTATTCTGAGGCGGGAAACAGTGACTAGATGAAAGGACTGAAGGGGGAAGATTTTGAGGTCCTTAGATTTTATGATGTTTTGGTAAGCCAGGGCTGTAAGCTGTGGCTTGGAAGAGAAACTCAGGTGGAAAAATTGAAAGGAGGTCCTTAAGATTTTGTAGGATGTAAAAAAGAGAAATTTTAGCAGAAAAGGTATGTGTGCCACTAATGAGCCTGATCTGAAATATTGTCCTTCCAGCACTTTGATATGTGTCTATCAGCGGTCTGTCTTTGACGTTCAGACCCTGCATGAGCTGGCTTAACTTATGAATCCTGACTAAAAGGGAACAGTTGGAGATGGCAGGTTCAGTGCTCACGTACCACAGCGATGGGCTCCCAAGTTGCGCTGGCCAATAAGCAGTTCCTTCCAGGATAGAGACCAAGGGAAGCACCTTGCTTTTGCTTTGTCTTAGTGCCTGCATGTCTTTGACAAGTGAACAATAAAATGTACTGTTTGATTTCAGACTGTCTTGCTTCTTTTCTCTGTCCCTCCCGCAATCTTTCTTTTTCATGTCACATCGCACGAGGTGCTTTTCACCTCTCTTTCCTGACCTTGGGTTCCAGTGTTCATTGGTCGCTCTCACCCAGGATGTGCTCTAATTGGCAAAACTGTAACCTGGTAGCAGCAGTTCGCTATTTCAGTTTCCTAATTGGTGTCAGGGTCTGCTGGTGGAGCCCAGCCATGTTGAATTGATTGATAGATGGGCTGCTGTGACCGCCACGCTTCCGTCTGACCAACAGGTTTATTGCTTTTTGAAACCAAGAATTAAAATGTTAAATATATCCTACAGTGTTCATAGTGGGTCTGAAATGAAATCAGCTCTTCATCATTAAGGAATACTTTCAACGTTACCTGAAGGTCCCTTGGGTTTGCAACTCGAAATTTTGTTCTATTTCTAACTCACAGCTGGCTGTTTTCTTTCTTTCATAATGCCGTGTAAAGCTGCATTATATTTCACCCCGCCTGCTGCACAGTGGGTTTCTGCTTTTCAGAAGTAACGCAGACATGGTGTTAAACGTGTGTGTGTTGGGGGTTGGGCGGCTGGCATTGAAGAGACCCCTCTTGGAATTGAAACTTGAAATTTACAAGCTCATTTACATTGGTCAGTGAGAAAGTAGGTTGTTAACTGAATCATAAGAAGAAATGATACAAATTCTTCTTCAAAAGCTATTTCACGTAATTGACAATTATGTCAAAAGTGTAACTGAACAGTTAGGCATATGAGTGTAATATAATGATTGTTTACCCAAATTAATGCCTGAAGTTACAGAAGGCTACAAAATACTGCATTTTAAAATCGAGTTTTAAAACTTTGATTAGTGTATTAAATTCCAGCATAATAAAACAATGTAATAATCTTAAAGAGATCAAGTATTACCAGTGAGCAAACCTCTTTAATGTTTTTGTCTCATCCAGTTTCTGTAGCCAGTACTTAATCATTTATAGCAGCATTTCTTTTGTAGAAAAAGTCCATCTTTATCAACACACATTGTGTTTTAAAACATTCTAGTAATACTGTCTTATATTTGTTTGCGTTATACTGGTTTTCCAAAGAACTTTCCTATGTATTCTTTCTCTTGTTCCTTTGAATATCCTCAAATTAAGGATTTATTATTTTACATTTTATTGAGGAGGGGACTGAGAAGCAAAAGTTAAGTGACTTGACGGAAATCACTACTCCCACTAAGTGACTGAGTTGTGGCTTGAACCAGTTGTGTGACTCCATGTCTAGTGTTTTCCAACATTAATATACTGCTCTTTGTGTGCTGAGTGTACCATCTGTGCTCCGAGCATTACAAAGTTGACTCGCACTTTCTTCACCTAAAGTTTCTAGTTCAGAAGATTGACATATGCACAGGTATAAACACAGAGTGCTAAAGGGCTGAGGGGGTATTCAGGCTCTAGAGATAGGGTTGATTAAGGAGAGAGTCTGCTGCAATTTCTTAGAAGTCTGATTGTCTGAGCTGGAACTTTGAAAAGGAGGGGCATAGGGATTTGAAAGGTTCTTGGCATCCAAACTGAGAGGACAGCTGGAACAAAAAGATTCAGAGATGGTAGAACCCGTAAGTTCTGTTTCTGGATGTCGAGTATGTGAATGTCATTAGAACTTAGGGGCAGGGTAAGGAGGGCTATTAATGGTTGACAGGTTGGAAGGCACAGGGCAGCCAAATGGCCAGTCTTGTGGCCATGTTGAGGATAGATTACAGGAGAGAAAAAAGGGTGAAAATCTTTTGGGATAGGAATGTGGGGCAGCCTTTCTAGCAAACTGAAGCAATTTCAATTAGGAGACTGTACATTGGAATTCAGAGGGGGATATTATATATGGTAGACTTTGCTGAGTTTAGAAGCGGGAGGTCCAAAGGAGAAGTGAGCTACGCATACCATAAAGATTATTCTGACTTCAAAGACTGGCAGGAGTCACATTTTAAGATTTCTGTTACTTTGGTTTGCATAAATGAGCAATTCTGAGGCCATCCGATGAGGTAAGGACCCAAGTAACTGGGTGGTGAGGCTTTCTCTTACTTCTTAGTTCCTCAGAGCAGACCTAAAGTATTTTGGTCCTTAGAGTGGTTGTAGAGGAAATATTCTGTCATGTTAGTGGTGTTCAAAACCGTAGATTCTCTGACTTTATATATGAAGCTGAGGAAGGTACTCTCCCAACCCTTACCTGTCACCATAAGAGGAAAGCCTTCCTGTGCCTATGCTTGTGTTCCCTTTCCTACTGTCTAATTGGATGGTGACAGCTTTAGATAAGGTTAATGACCAGTTACATTTCAGATTGCTGTGTTTGAAGTACCTCGAAGACATCTATGTGGTGGATATGTTCATTAAATAAATTGGAGACAGTTCTGGAAATGGGGAGGGTGGCCAGGGATGGAGAGAGGCCTGGGACTCTTTCTTCAGCTGTAGAGACCTGGGAATGATGAGATCTTCAAAGAAGAGGATGTGGACAGAAGACAAAAGAGGGCAAAGGCAGCATTTTGGTAAATACCCACCTTTAATCAGCAGGCGGAGGAAGAGTTGTGGAGGAGATTACATAGGAGCCATCTGCAAGGAGAGAATGAGGAGGGTTGGCAGTGAGCAGAAGAGAGAGCTTCAAGAAGTGGTTTCCAGAGAGGGCCAGCAGGATGAGCACTGATCAGAGGCCATTGACTTAAGCAGTTACTGGTCAGTGGTTACTTTACCAAAAATGTGCATAATCAAGCAGTGGAATCAGAACCAGCTTTCAAATGGTGAAAGAAGGGATAAAGGGAGAAAGGTGAGGCAGTTATTATTCTGTCAGAACTTTAACCTGTGAAAGAATTGTGGTGAAGAATATATCCCTTGAAGAAGCAGCAGTGTTTGAGGAGGTTTCCCTTATTTTTCCTTTCTTTATTTTTTCCCCTTCTTTTAAGAAATTTTTGTCATTGTTTTTAGCTCATTTTTTTAGTTCAAGTATAATTAACATATGGTGTTACATTAGTTTCAGGTGTACAGTATAGTGATTCAACAATATTATATATTGTTCAATGCTCATCAGGATAAGTGTTCTCTTACCGCTTGTGTACCCTTTCTCTATTTCACTCATCTCCCCACCCACCTCCCCTCTGACAACCACCGGTTTGTTCTCTATAGTCAAGAGTCTGTTTTTTGGTTTGTCTCTTTTATTCCTTTGTTCATTTGTTTTGTTTTTAAATTCCTCATGTGAGTGAAATCATATAGTATTTGTCTTTCTCTGACTGACTCATTTCACTTAGTGTTATACCCTCTAAATCCATCCATGTTGTTGCAAATGGCAAGATTTCTTTCTTTTTATGGCTGAGTAATATTCCAGTGTGTGTGTGTGTGTGTGTGTGTGTGTGTGTGTGTGTGTGTGTACAACACATCTCTGTCCATTCATCTGTGGAAGAACACTTGGGCCGCTTGCATATCATGGCTGTTGTACATATGCTGCGATAAAATAGAGGTGCATATATCTTTTTGAATTAGTATTTTCATTTTCTTGGGGTAACTACCCAGTAGCGGAATTACTGGGTCATATGGTAGTTCTATTTTTAATTTTTTGAAGAATCTCCATATCGTTTTCCATAGTGGCTGTACCAGTTTGCATTGAGAAGTTTTCTTTAAAGAGATTAATGTGTTTGAGAGTTAAGGGAAGGAATCCAGTGGCAAGAGAAAGGTCGAAAATGCAAGAAAGGTGGTAATAAATTGATATGACACAATCTCAGAGAGTTTTGGGAGGGAATATATCCAAGTTTAGAGATGAGGGTCTTTGAAAAGGGAAGAGAAATCCTCTTCAGAAGATTATGTGAGGAAATTTAAGTTGGAGGGAGAGAAGTCTGCAACCTAATGGCCTCTATTATCTCAGTTACAGGATTTACCTAATTTCTGCATTCTACTGTGTGAATGCCAAGCCAATTTATTCTTTAGGGCAGGAGTCTGAGGCAACCTCAAGTGAACAAGGTCAGGTGAGATGCGATGGAATTCCCAGTCCAGTGTCCTGAGCGGGTGCATCTTCATTGCTAATCACATGTTGGTACCTCTTACCTGACTTACTTCCCCTTCCTGACACACATCCCAACTTCAGCTTTCACTCAGGTCTCCTGGACTTCTTTTGGTTTTTACCCTTTATCCTTGATTTCATTGTCTTCATGTTGCAGGTCTTCCTTCTTGCCTGGGTCTGCCCTCCTCCCTTAGCAGGATACCTTCCTAGTCAGGCCTCCAGCTACAGACCCTAGCCTAGTCTTTCTGTGGGACTCTTCTGGAAGTTCTGTGCTTCCGAGAGAGGAGGAGGCTGAAGTTGCCTCACCTGTATCAATCAATAGATTTATTATATGAATACTTAAATATATTAGGAGATGCTTCGAGCTATGGTATCCTTGACTTTAGGGGTTGTTGAAGATAACTTCTTGGGAAAGATGGGACCTTTTAAAAAATTTAGAATGGAGTCTTAAAGGTATCTGACAGATTTGTTTTCTATCAGACTAGTTTTTTCTTGGTGAAACATACCTTTGAGTCTTATTTAGGGTTGAGTTCTTCCGGTGCTTCGAAATCTGTTCTGACTTTCTGGCATTGGAAATGGACATCCAATTCCCAGAAGACCCTTATATTAAAGATTGTCAATTTTAAACAACTTGATAGATACGTAAGTGATAGAGCTATTTTAACAGCGCCTTTCATTTTTTGAAAAATGGCACTTGATTTAGAAATTCAAGCTGTTTTAAACCAGTTTCTTCCATGCAACTTGGCAGCAGCTATTAGACACTATTATAAATGCTTCGGCAAGGTTCAGTGTTGTAATCTTGGAGGGGCTGAAGTTTATTACATATTTGATCAAATTACCAGCTTTTCCTACATTTACAGATATGTATAGATTTTTTCGTATTAACCTATCTGCTTAGGAAGAGAGTTAGTTGATGGCTGTGAGAAGTTAGAAATGAATAGAGGGGTGCCTAGGTGGCTCACTTGGTTAAGCATCTGACTCTTGATTTCGACTCAGTTCATGATATTAGGTTTGTGAGGTTGAGCCCCATGTTGGGCTCTGCACTGGGTGTGGAGCCTGCTTGGGATTCTCTCTTCCTGTGCTGCTTCTGTCCTCCTCTCAAAAAAAAAAAAAAAAAAAAAAAAAAAAAGGAATAGAGAGTTTCCAGAGACTTCGTGTGTCTATTCAGAATAAAGGAGACTTCCCACTTCACTTCATTGTGGTTAATAAATGCAGCTGGGAAAGGGGTCAGAAGCATCAGCAATTTGTGGAAAATTTATGATTTTCCATGAAACCACTGTTTATACTACATTTTGGTTGAATAGGCCAACATCTATTTCATTGTCTTGGTTATAGTGAGCTCTTCACAGTATATGGTTCTCATCTGGGGGTCATGGGCTCATATGTAATCTGTGTGAAGATAGGTTTTAATAAACTGTACTCCCTAAAGTTCTGTCATATTTTAGATTCTAATCATTAACTCAGTATCCCATAATATATAGAACTGCTCATAAAAAGACATCAGAGATGATTTGATAAGAAGGATGGGCACTGATAATGTATTAAAAGAAAAGCACCTATGTGTCGAAGGTACAGTTTACAGAATGCATTCACATCCATCATCTCATTTGCTCATCACAGATTCCTGTGAGTACTTCCTTTTCAGCCTCTGTACTCCATTTACAGTCTCATCCACACCCC
>NC_048220.1:84751323-84755609 GCF_002007445.2 Ailuropoda melanoleuca | reverse complement strand
GTGTCCTGGGATGTCTTCCTCACGGGCTCCCAGAGGCAACCCCAAGCTCTTCATGGGCCTGACATCTAGAGATGCGCCTAGAGAGCCAGATATACACCTCTCCTGGCCAACTTCTTGGAGAGACAACTTTTAAATTATATCGCGTCTTTATTTTATTGAAAGGACAACTATTTCAATGTTAAACCAGGAATTACAACCTGTCTGGAGTCTGGGAAACGGAAGCTAATTCACACAGAGTATAAAGACCTCCACAACCCACTTCTTTTTGGATTAGTCCAGGAAATCATGCAGATGTCCCCACAGCAACTGAGGTCATGGGTGCCACATTTGGTGATGGCCTTCTCTTCCCGAGGGGGGCTGTGTGTGGCAGCTTGTCCCAGCTGCTCTCCAAGCTGCAAATCTGAGCTAGTCTTATCATTTATGAAAAGCCAGAAAACAGTCAAGGGACCTGTTGCTGAAATATGAAAATCTCACAAAGCCCCTGAAGAAACAAACACGTTTGGGGTGATGGCTTGCAATCTCTGTCCTCTGAAAATGCAGATAAGCCACCTTTTGAATAAAAATCAAGCCACGTGCTGGTCTTGGCTCTCTGGGATGCACTAGGATCTTCCACAACTGATTCAGCAGTAAGACTGCAGCTCCAGTACGCTAATGTCACTGGCCAGAAATAAGCTGGGGAAGCAATGTTGGCAAAGCCGACGTAATAGAGGGTGGTGATGTGTTCACTGTTCTTGGAGACTTCACTCCTTCACTGATTCGCTCATTCAAATGTGAACCCACCCTGAATGCTAGAGAAACAGAGATGAACCAGGTTCTTCTCCGACCTCAAGGAGCTCCCAGCCCAGTCTGGTAGAGATGTCAGGAACATGTAAATTGTTCCACAATGTGTCTTACATGGAAAAGCTTTATACGTGATGCTATAGAAATGCAGAAAATGGCCTGGGGGGAATCCATGAAGGCTTCAAATGAGGCAGGGCTCTTAAAGAGTGGGTGTTGAAGTATGAATAGGAGTTTAGCCCATAGAGGTGAGCAGGATTGTCCTTCCAACCAGAATATGCAGACACAGAGGTGTAGCCCCACGTGGAACTTGTGGGAGGAAGCAGTGGCCGGTGAGGGTTGAAAGGCAAGTTAGAAATGACTTGTGCAGGGTCTTGAATGCCAGACCAAAGCATTTTGATCTATCTTGAAGAGCAGCCAAGATGAAATAAAAGCATAAAGTACAGTGTCTGGAGTAACATGGTGTTTATCAGGGAGAGGGAGAGGCTGGACTGCAGAAGCCAGTGAAGAGTCTGCTGTAAGAGTCTGAGGGAAACTGGTGAATGAAACCGGGACTAGCTGGTGGCAGTGGAAATTGAGAAGGGAAGATGGGGCCAAAATGTCCAAGTTATCCTGATAGGCCTTGAGGACTGCATTCGGCTGGTAGGAGTAGACTGGGAACACTGTAATAAGAGAAGATAGCTAAAAGAAAAACTGTGTCTCCACTCACAGTGCTTCTGACACCAAATATGGGAGTTCTTCCCTGCACCAATCAATTTTCCAAGTCCCTAGAAACCAACTGGATGTCCTAGAATTTTAAGATGTTATTTATTTTTGTATTTATTTGAGAGAGAGAGAGGGAGGGAGAGACAGAGCACAAGCAGGCATAGCGGCAGGCAGAGAGGGAGAAGCAGGCTCCCTGCCAACTAGAGAGCCCTACAGGTGGCTCAATCCCAGGACCCTGGGATCATGACCTGAGCCAAAGGCAGACACTTAACCAACGGAGCCACCCAGGTGCCCCTAGACATCTTAGAATTTAATTCAGTTCTGACACTTTGGCATCAAACTCGACAGGTGAAGGGCTCCCTCCTACAAGGCTGCTCTCACTTCAGAAGCCGATCATGAGCAGTGGATCCTTGGGGTCCCCACACTTCTGTCAGACTTGGCGACAAATTTGAGAGTTCCCACACCCATCCTCCGCGGGATCAAGAATTTTCTGGAAGGGCCCTCAAAACCTAGGGAAATATTTACTTAAACACTTAACAATCTATTAGAAAGGACATTCTAAAGGATACAAATGAGAGCCAAATGAAGAGGTAGATAGGGCGAGGTCCAGAAGGGTCCCAAGCATGGGAGCTTTCGTTCCCGTGCAGCTGGGCTGTCCCAACCTCCTGGCATGGGGATGTGCTCACCAACCTGACAGCTCTCAGAGCACCAGCGTTTCGGGAACTCTGTGGAGGCACCATCGCATTGGCATAATTGATTATTAATTCAATCTGTTGAGAGGGTCAGGGCGTGGGGCTGAAGTTCCAAATTTCTAGTCATGGACTGATCCTTCTGGAGACCAGCCCCCACCCAAAGTTTTCGAGGAGCCCACCAAGAGTCACTACATTAAAACAGAAGACGTTCTCATCACCCAGGAAATTCCAAGGGATTTCGGAGCTCTGTGTAAGGTGCTCCTCCCACCCCCATCACTCAGGAAATTACAGGGGTTTTAGGAGTTCCGTGTCAGGAACTGGGGGCAGGGACCAAATACATATATTTCTTATAACGTCACAGTGATTCTGCCGTTCCCAGTGGCCCTGTGCACTGGGCCCACATGCTCTACCTTCGGGTGATAGTCATGGCGCCCCTGTGCAGAGTGGGCATTCATTCTATGTAGCCATGTCTCTAGCAGCACCTCTCCCCCATTGGCTGCCATGCCTGGATGTTGGAATAGTCTGAATTTGGAAAAGTACCATCAGGAAATATCTTCTATGTTTCCTCCCACCCAGACCTCAGGCAGCCCTCTTAACCATTTTGTTCTTCCCCCACTCATTTTGGGTATTGGTCGAATTTTCAGGTACTCTAGCAGTCCACACGCTGCAACCAAGCTTCAACCTTTCATCCAGGCCACATCCATTCACCACCTCTTAGCCCTGCTCCAGAAACCCCTGTCTCAGTACTGGTGTTTTAGGGGGACCTCCAGGGGCCCTTGGAGGAGAAAAGGGACAATAGGAATGGGGTAAATTTCTATTTGCTTAACTGGTGCTCTCTGGAGCGCTTATGGTGGCCAATGCCCTCGCCATGCCTTCATTCCCTCTCTTTCTGTCTCTCTCTCCCTGTCTCTCTCTCTCTCTCTCTCTCTCTAACACACACACACACACACACACACACACACACACACACAACGATTCCTGGCTCTTTCGAGGTGTCTATAGTCTTCTGCCCTGGAGATTCACACTCAGTCTTTCTGCTGGGGACCCCTCCACAAGTATTCAGCTCTATCAGCAAAAGTCTTTTCAAGATGGCACTCAGCTAGCTAGCTGAAGTCCCCCCTGACCCGTGCAAACTCACAGTCCTTTGCTCTAACAGGCGGTGGACTTGTACTTCCTTCTCTTATAGCTCCCTCCCACCTTCCTCCCTGAGAGGAAAATCCTGCAGCCTCCTGACTTGAGACTCATCTAGGTGAGGGTCTGGGGCTGCCAGTTTCGGGGTACACAGGTCAGTTTCACGTGAGCATTTTCTTACGCAACCATCTGGTCCTGAGATATTTTGCAATTGAGCAAAAGTCCAGCTGGAAATGAAGCACTTGGCTCCCTTCTGGAAAAGATCTCCCCGTCTCATCTTACTGCCTTACTCACTTAAATTCAAATGATCCTCTCCATTGGATTTCTATTTATTTCTGGTAGGTGAAAAATGAGTTATGGTCACTGTGGAATTCTGCCCAGTGCCTCTCATTAGAGGCATTTCTTACCAGGCATTTCTCTAAACTCTGAAGTTTAGCTGAAATTCCAAGTCAAAATTTTTTAAAAATCCACTTAACATTGTTATACTTCTCTCTTTTTGTTTGAAATCAACAAATTTTCATTAACTCTAAACATTCCTTTTGGCTCTCAACTGGGAGCCTTCCTGGCTTCTCCAAAGTCAATGGCTTGTATTTTTTTATGTTGGGAGCCATCATCTTGTCAAAGCTCCCTGGCCCAACACGCTTGCAGCTGTGACACCCGATTCTCTCTCCCGGGAGAGTGGGAGAGATGGGTGTCTCATGCAAACTGATCAAAGCAACCATTGGAGGAAGCCCTTGGAGAGAAAACCGGCAAGTTTGTTGTAATAGTAAGTGTACAGCCTTTGGCTCGGCAGTCCCTCTCCCACATTTCTACTCTGGGATGATGCAACAGTACACGAACAACAGAAGAAGTCTATGTTTTATCCGAGGAATTTAGCTTTGCAATCAATGAGCACTAACCCAAATTATTTGCATCATACCTGAACATATATAAGCAGAAAAGAAAGCATGTCTGCGCTCATGGGAGTTTTGATCCAGTTTA
>NC_048220.1:84706687-84750713 GCF_002007445.2 Ailuropoda melanoleuca | reverse complement strand
CCTCCAGGGGCCCTTGGAGGAGAAAAGGGACAATAGGAATGGGGTAAATTTCTATTTGCTTAACTGGTGCTCTCTGGAGCGCTTATGGTGGCCAATGCCCTCGCCATGCCTTCATTCCCTCTCTTTCTGTCTCTCTCTCCCTGTCTCTCTCTCTCTCTCTCTCTCTATCACACACACACACACACACACACACACAACGATTCCCGGCTCTTTCGAGGTGTCTATAGTCTTCTGCCCTGGAGATTCACACTCAGTCTTTCTGCTGGGGACCCCTCCACAAGTATTCAGCTCTATCAGCAAAAGTCTTTTCAAGATGGCACTCAGCTAGCTAGCTGAAGTCCCCCCTGACCCGTGCGAACTCACAGTCCTTTGCTCTAACAGGCGGTGGACTTGTACTTCCTTCTCTTATAGCTCCCTCCCACCTTCCTCCCTGAGAGGAAAATCCTGCAGCCTCCTGACTTGAGACTCATCTAGGTGAGGGTCTGGGGCTGCCAGTTTCGGGGTACACAGGTCAGTTTCACGTGAGCATTTTCTTACGCAACCATCTGGTCCTGAGATATTTTGCAATTGAGCAAAAGTCCAGCTGGAAATGAAGCACTTGGCTCCCTTCTGGAAAAGATCTCCCCGTCTCATCTTACTGCCTTACTCACTTAAATTCAAATGATCCTCTCCATTGGATTTCTATTTATTTCTGGTAGGTGAAAAATGAGTTATGGTCACTGTGGAATTCTGCCCAGTGCCCCTCAATAGAGGCATTTCTTACCAGGCATTTCTCTAAACTCTGAAGTTTAGCTGAAATTCCAAGTCAAAATTTTTAAAAAATCCACTTAACATTGTTATACTTCTTTTTGTTTGAAATCAACAAATTTTCATTAACTCTAAACATTCCTTTTGGCTCTCAACTGGGAGCCTTCCTGGCTTCTCCAAAGTCAATGGCTTGTATTTTTTTATGTTGGGAGCCATCATCTTGTCAAAGCTCCCTGGCCCAACACGCTTGCAGCTGTGACACCCGATTCTCTCTCCCGGGAGAGTGGGAGAGATGGGTGTCTCATGCAAACTGATCAAAGCAACCATTGGAGGAAGCCCTTGGAGAGAAAACCAGCAAGTTTGTTGTAATAGTAAGTGTACAGCCTTTGGCTCGGCAGTCCCTCTCCCACATTTCTACTCTGGGATGATGCAACAGTACACGAACAACAGAAGAAGTCTATGTTTTATCCGAGGAATTTAGCTTTGCAATCAATGAGCACTAACCCAAATTATTTGCATCATACCTGAACATATATAAGCAGAAAAGAAAGCATGTCTGCGCTCATGGGAGTTTTGATCCAGTTTATTATAGGCTGAGATGAGAAAATGCCTCTGTGCCCACTCAGACCCCCTACCACCTGATTATGGCTGGGTAAGAGTTTGAAATACGACTCTATGTTATTTTCTTCCTATTTTTCTTTCCCGTATTGAGGCAAGTAGTCAGCTGTATGCTGACTCATTGCCTCAGGGATGGTGTGTTTCTGGCAGAGAGCAGAAGTAGCCTACAAGACCTCCTGGCTATTGTGTTCAAAAGGTAGGTCCTTAAAGTATCCCGGAGAGTTTTCTAGAAGACCTAAAAGGCAGGGTACTTGGGGCCTAAACCGCTCTTCTTGATCCAAGAAGGGATGACATCAAGGCTTCCCTCACCTCACAGTAGAAAGAGATGCCCCTGGGCTTGAGGGAAGGAGAGAAATCTGTGCGTCATGGCCAAGGGCCTGGATAGCACTTGAACCACCACGCAGGGAAGCAGCGAGACGGTGAAGAAATGGCAGAATAGGCAACAGAGGGCCTTGCAGAAGACCCCAGTGTAAGCATGAAACAAAAGTAGGCAGAAGCCACCAGCCCTAACAGACCCTGAGGACAGAAACGAGGGATCGCCTGATGGGAGCCTGTGTATTCTACTCCTTGACCCTGCATAACATCCCAGAACTTTGGCCCAGCCCTCCATACGTGCTGGGACCCAGAAAGAAAGGCCAAAATGAAGTTTTCTCCCAGCAGTCAGATGGAAAGCTTAGTGTCAGAAATTAAAGTGCATTATAGAAAATAAAGCTTTATTTGTTACTCACCTGGGTTTTTGGACTGAGATTTCTACCTATAGCTCAGGCTTTCTTTGGGCATCAAAGCCTAGAGAGAAAATGAAGCGGGCGTCTTTCGCAGAGGACGAAGGACCGAACCTACTAGCCATGGCGGCAGCTAAAGGGGGGGCAGCAATCAGCTGACACTTCCATCTTCCACATCGCTGTGATGGCAAATTCTAAGGGAGGCTGAAACTGCCACCTCAGATTAGTTGTGTAGTTGCTCTAAATGGCACGTAAACTTCTACAGAGGAAACTAAATTTAGTTCCTCAGCATACACGCGGTTGTCTGGTTGACGGGAGCCGAAACAAGCAGAGGAACATGTTTTCAGAGACGGTTGGATAATACATGTCCAGGCAGGGTGCAGAAGCTTGGAAATACGGTGCTCTGCGGGGGGTAGGCTCCCCCTGAATTTCAGAGAAAAAAAGTAACAGTGAGAGGATGACTGGATAATAGGAAAGGAGAGAGGAGTGATTTGTAGTTCAATCTTTCTGCCTCTGAGCAGAGAGTCGCAGAGGAAAGAAGCCGGGACAAATGGTGAAGACGTCCTTGGGGTCTGAATTCAACTTTTATCTGACGGACAGTCCCTAAGGAGCGGAGTGGAGTTAGGCAGCCCCGGCTCCCAAAGGGTTCATGGTCCTGGTGGGGGGAGGTGGGAGAGAATTCTAGCTCTGTGCTGACATCCTTGTGCCTACAGGGGCCGTAGGAGCCCAGAGCCGGGGGGAGGGGGGTGACTGATGGTCCCTGATGGTTCCCAGAGGCTCAGGCAAGCTGCACATCGAAGTGGTATTTAAGCTGGATTTGGAAGGTTGAGAAGTGGGGAAGGGAATTCTACATGGAAGGAAGAGATTTGGAGATAGGAAAGAGTATGGTGAGTTCAGCGAAGGGAGACACCTCTCCTATGATGGGTGCATGGACTACTGGGTGCTTACGGTTTGAATGTGTCTCCCCAAAATTCCTATATTGGAGCCCTCATCCCCAGTGTGATAGTATTTGGAGGGGGAGCCTTTGGGACGTAACTGTGTTTGTATAAGTCATGGGGCTGGAGCCTGCATGACGGATGCCTTAGTCTGCTGGGGCTGTGATCACAGAATACCATAGACTGGGTAACTTACAAACAACAGAAATTATTTCTCACGGCTCCAGAGCTGGGAAGTCCAAGCTCAAGGTGCTGGCAGATTCAATGTCTGGTAGAACCTATTTTTTTTTTTAGATTTATTTATTTATTTTAGAAAGAGAGAGAGGCCACGAGGGAAGGGAGAGGCAGAGGGAAAGGAAGAGAGAGAATCTCAAGCAGACTCCCTGCTGAGCGAGGAGCCCAAAGTGGGGCTCAAGGCCAAGACTCTGAGATCATGATCTGAGCCAAAATCAAGAGTCAGATGCTTAACCAACTGAGCCACCCAGCCGCCCCTATCTAGGGCCTTTTCAAATAAAAGCACTAATCTCATTAGTGAGGGCTCCACCCTTATGACCTACGTATCTCCCAGAGACCTCTACCTCCAAATACTATCGACCCTGGGGGCTAGGTGTCTAACATGCATTTGCAGGGAAATACAGCATTCAATCTGTAGCAATGGAATTGGTACCAGAGCTCTCTCCCTTGACCATGTGAGAACACAGTGAGAAAGACAAGAAAGGCAGGAGTGATGAGGACTGAGAGTTTTTCCGAGGATGGCAGATAGCCAACCACTGATTCGGAAAACTCAGAATACCCAGCAGCAGAGGTCAGAATTAAAGCAGGCCTCTCTTCAGAAACTGCGCGAGCAAGAAGAATGTACTGAAATGTTTAAAACGTCGAAAGAAAAAACCCCACTAACCTAGAAATCCATATCCAGTGAAATTATCTTTCAGAGTAAATAAGAAATGAAAACTTTCTCAGACAAACAAAAATAGTGGGAAATCAGCAGCAGCAATCTTATCCTGCAAGAAACGTTAGTAGGAGTAGTTCAGGGAGAAGGCAAATAATACGGGCCAGAAATTTGGGATGGCACAATGAAAGGAAGAGAATTGGGAAAGGAATAAATACATAAGCAAGTAAAAGAATGCAGTCTTTTATAAATAATAACATAAAATCTTTTACGATAGTTGTGCCCCTTATTTGTGGGAGATCTGTTCGCAGACCCCCCCCCCGTGGATGCCTGAAACCGTGGATGGTACCAAACCTTACATACACTATGTTTTTTCCTATGCATACACACCTATGACAGCTTCTATTAGAAATGAGGCACCCTAGAGATTAACAACAATAACTACTGATAAAATAGAACAATGGTAACGATATACTGTGATAAAAATTATGTGCATGTGGTCTCTCTCAAGCTCTCTCCAAATATCCGATTGTCCTGAACTCATCCTACTTCTTGTGATGATGTGAGATGACAACACTCCCACATGATGAGATGAAGTGACGTGGATGATGCGGGCGTTGTGACGTCACATAGGCTACTACTGACCTTCCGATAAAAGGTCAGAGGAAGATCATCTGTTCATCTGCTTCCCAACTGCAGCCGACTGTGGTTAACTGAAATTGTGGAAAGCGAAACCGTGAATAAGGGGGGCCTACTGTATTCCCCTTATTCTTGACTGATCTGGAAGAAAACTTTAAAATAATAGCAGTAACTATGTATTGGGTGATTATATCTTATGGATAAGTGGAACGAGTGACAGCAATGTCGTAAGAGGTGGGAGACAGGAATTGGAAAGAGCGTGTTAGGAGATCCCTGTACTACACACAGCTCTCCCAGTGGTGTGCTGATCCACCCTCCTGCCAGTGACGCATATGGAAGTTAGATTTGTTGGTAATCAGCCAAATTGCAGGGATTCCACCTTACCCAAGTAAATAAGGGCTTGACTCCCAAATGGATAGCTACTGCTCAGGAGAGACATACCCTGAAGCTATATCATCAACGCGCTACCAGTGGAAAATTCCTCCGATGTGCATCTTAACCTTTGATACATGGGAAGGGTCACATCCCAATGGCACAGGTCAAATTCTAAGAAGAATTAGCATTATTCTTTTTTTCAGTATGTTCAAATTCTCAAAGAGCTAGTTTTTGGTAATGATCCCCAAGTCCATTGCCAATATCTCCAAGTGCATTCCTCATTTTTTCCTGAAAGCTCTGAAATATTGCTGCACAAAGCACCAGCTGTCATATCAAGATGTCAGGTGATGTGATAATTCGTATTTCAAATTCCCTAGGATCCAGTGAAAAAGTCACAAAAATCTAAAGTCAGATGAAGAAAAAGGAAGCAGGGGATTTCAGAGCCCCAAGAGTCATGACTGCCCAAGCTCCGGGAGAACGCCCGCAAAGGGTTCGTGGTGACGGCTGCGTGTGGTCCTCAGGGCTTACAGTTTCTGATCGCCAGGGAAAACTCAGGGTGTGAATGACTGTGAATCAGCTAACTTAGCACCGGAGCTCGAGTCAAAGTATCCAAAATACTTGGGTATTTCCAATACCCATCAGAATTCTGACCATATCAGGCAGTGAATGTCTACGTAACTAACAATGTTGCTTGGCCACCTGCTCTGTCCCCGGAACCATGCTAGGTGCTAAAAGTAAATGACAATCCCATCAGTGTAGCTGACATTGATCAAGCATTTACTATGTGTCAGGCCCTTTCTTCAAGGAGTTTCTTGCAACCCTTCGATCTCCTTATGAGGTTGACACATCTTCATTTTATGGATGCTAATCTGAAGGTAAAGCCAGTTAAGTAATGGTACAAGGTCACACAGCTAATATTTGCTGGAACTGGGGCATAAGCCTGAGCCCATTGGATTCCAGAACTCCCAAACCATGAGGCTCCATGTTGTCCTGGGAGATGGGCACAACACAGATCCTACCATCACAGAAATTGCAGTCTAGTTAGAGAGACAGACACACCAATGTAGGAGAGACTAGAACACACAGTTGGCTGAGAGGGGTAAGTATGGATGGGCACGGAGGTCGCCAGGAGATGGGGCACTTGACCTGGGTCTTGACAGATGAGTAGGAGTTTGAGGATGGAGGAGAGAACGAAGGTCATGGTGGGCAGGGGGGAAAGCAGTGTGAAGACGTGAGAGTGTAAAGGGGTGTATGCAGTGCGGGAAAGTACGTAGTTCTGTGTGACAGGAAACTAGACAGTGAAAGGGGACATAAGTAATAAGACTGGCTCTAGGAAAGTCAGCAAGGCCAGTTTTCAGAGGGCTTTGAATGTCGAGCTAAAGAGCTCCAACTTGTTACGGTCAGCCTCGAGAGCCTTTAGTAAGTTTTAAAACAAAAGTGTCACGTGGTGAGTGCTGCAGTTCAGATAAAAATGACTTTAATTTCCATACAGATTTCTCAGAATTCCTGCCCTGCTCCCTGTGGAGACGTGACAGGATGGCTTATAAAAGTCCTTAGGTAGGTACCTAGGTACGGCCCCAAGGGAATTTTTGAGTCTTACCAGAAGCGTCAGAGGTCACCGAGAAGCCTCCTGCACCCATTCCTGCCAAGCTGTAGCCCTCTGGCCCACGGCGGCTGCCTGCCACCAAAGCAGGATCGGAAGAGCGTGGCTGATGCGGGGCCCGAATCCTCAGTCACTGGGGCAGAAGCAGAGCAAGCGGAGAGGAGCCCAGCCTGGAGCCCAAACCGAAGTTACAGGGCTAATTTTAGGGACAGCAAACTTGGGACAAGCCCTTTGATCGAACTCACGTGTGTTATCCCGTGAGATGCCGCCACGTGAGAATATTTCAGGCCTGAAAGATCATTCTTCTGGGGAAAGGAAAATTTTTAGATTTCTCACAAACAGCTCACTTTTATAAGGAGAACTGAAGAGCTAAAATTAAACTGCCTCAATTATTTGGCTTTGAAACTGACTTCTGAAACTCACAGAGGACTTTGTGCAAATTACCAGCAATTGTGGAAAAGAGTCATTGCAAACCTCCCAGGGCAGCAATATCCTGAGAAGATCATGCCTGCCTCCACTCCGCTGGGCTGAGCAGGGAAGCCCAGGAGGGTAGGCCCTGGGGCAAAGGGTCTAAAGGAAATAAATCAGAAATTGATTTCAAAACAAGAAACCATCTCCGCCCTCCTCCAGCAGCAAGTGTCATTTCCTGCTGGTCAAGATTCAACCTTGCCTCTGGGGGGCGGGGTGCTGCTGGCCTTGTATTTCTTCACTGCCTTGCATTCCCTTGCTGCTCAGGCATCATCATCCCTATCAGAGAAGTGACTGAAAGGGAGTCCGACTTGCACAAGGAGATAGGTGCAAAGAGTTCGCAGCAGCCCTGATGGCAACATCCCCAAATCGGAAACAGTCTAGAAGTCCATCGACAGCCGGGAAGAATACAGAACCTGGCAACACTTCACTCAGGTTGATATGAAGTGTGTCAAGGTGCGTGGATAAATATCAGAAAACACAATCTTGGATTACAGTAAAGGAAGTTCATAATGACTCCTGGAGTTTGCTACCATTTATTTAAAACCTTGTTATTCCTGGGCTCCTACCAATGGAGCAAAAGTATAGAAATGTGCTCACTTCAGTTTGAAAGTTTTCTCTGGGGAGGAAAGTAAATGAGGCCTGGTGGGGCGTTTAGGGACTTCAGTGCTGTGATGTTTTATTTGAAACAAAAGATTAAGAGATCTGAACGGAAGGGAGCTCTGTTCAGTTGGCCAAACTGAGTGTCATGGGCACGAGTGTTCATTACATTAGTCTCTGTGCTTCTATTAATGTTACAAATATTTCATAAAAAGTCTATTTTTTATTAAGATTTATTTATTTATTTGAGAGAGAGAGAGCCCAGGGTGAGCAGGGGGAGGGGCAGAGGGAGAATCTTTAAGCAGACGCCCCGCTGAGCGCGGAGCCCAACCCCGGGCTCAGTCCCACGACCCAGAGATCCGGACCTGAGCTGAAATCACATCAGCCACTTAACTGACTCAGCCACCCTGGCGCCCCCAGAAAAAGCATATTTTTAAAGAGGTGATCAGGTCTCTTTTTCCTGCTCACAGTCAGAGGTTAGGCCATGTAAATGAATTAGGTCAAGGGCTTATTGGCCTGACTCAACAGGAAGTCTGGAGGAACCAAGCATATGACAGCTGGATCATTGGGTAGGCCCAGGGCTCTGCAAAGTGAAAGGGGCAAGCAGTGGATTTGGGATGGACAGGCCAACAGTATGCGGCACGCACAGGCAAAGGGTGGGCTGGGGAAGGGCGGAGACCCCAAAGCAGTTTTTGGGGAGGTCAGTAGAAGAGAGGCTCACATCCAGTGTATCCCAAGGATAAAACTGGGCTAATAGTTCTGTGCGTTAGAGCAAAAAAAACACTGGTCATGGGCTTTGCAATTTCACAGGCCACTGCCTTGAAAAAATGGTAAGTCTTGGCAACCAGTGTGGGGCGGGGGCAGGGGTGCCAAATCAAATAGTTAACAGGAAAAAAAACTATTCTATTCTTACTTCATTTCTAAAAAAATAAAGAGTATTTTACATCAACAAATTAGGAAGAACACAGCAAAAAAAAAAAAAAGTATGGTATTCCCATTGAACAAATACAAGCTGATGGAAGAGTCACTCATGGACCCACTTTTACTTTTTGCCACATGACAGCAAAAGTTTTGCCCCTGCTGCGCTTGTCCGTGGACCAACTATTGGGAGGTAGCATGAATGGTCCGATACCATGGGAGCAAAGCTTTGGGTGGGCAAAGAGGCAAGATGGGACGCTGGAAAGGCAAACTGGGTCAAAGCCGTGAAGAGTGTTGAATGCCAAGACAAGGAATTCAGAGGCCCAACTCAAAAATGGTATTTTCCATGACTTTTTCCTGATACCTCTCCCCACCCTTCACAAATACCCCCTGCCAACTTCAAGGACCAACAACTCCCTGTCCTGGGTCCCTCCTGACACTACTCAGACTTCAGTTGGGTGGGGGCCGTACTGTTGGTTGATTTATCTGGCTCCCTCTTTACCCTTGGGGATCCCGGACAGCCAACCTGCTCATCGTCCCTCAGCAGCACCAGCCCAGCAGATGGATGGATGGGTTACCCGACACAGGAAAGTGCGAACACGTTGAGGGAATGGAGTAGGCAGCCTCTGTAGGAAAGCCTGAAGTTTAAAAAGACAGGCTAAACATTATGAAGGAGTTTAAAAGCACCCAAGTTTGACTTCCGACTGTTTCAGCCTCACTCTGTGACTTTGAGCCAATTATTTAACATGTCTGCCTCAATTTCCTTGTCTGTAAAATGGGCATAAATAAATAATCATGGCAGCCACAGTGTTATGATGAGAATTAAGTGAATTTGTATCAGTAAATCACTTCATGCGACTCACTAACGTGAGCTACTTTTATTATTAGACTAGTATTACCTCCCTTTCCCTCCTGAGGGAAACTGAGGCCGAAAGTGAATGAGCTCCTTAAACTCCTGCAGCTGGAGCCCGTTCCTGTGGCTCCAAGCCCACCATCCTCACCACTAGCCCACCTTCTCTTGACGCACCACTGCCCTAGATCGTTGTGGATGAAATGTCTTGGCTTTTCTACCAAGAATCTTCCCAAGTGTGCTTTCCAGACTGTTCTTGGAGAGTAGTGAAAGGGGCACAGGTCTTCAGAGGAAGCTGCCCCCACGTTTACTTCAGTCAGGAGCTAGGGACTTAGGAAAGAAGATCCTGCTTGTCAGCGAGGCTAGCATTGATTGAGTAACGACTACGTCCCAGCTGGGGGGGGGGGGCGGCGAACTACCGTCCATGGGCCAAATCTGGTTTTGTAGGGCTGGTGAATTAAGAATGATTTTTTACACTTTTAAATGGTTAGGAACAATCAAAAGAAACATACTATTTTGTAAACAGTAAAATTATATGAAATTCAAATTTCAGTGTCCATAAATGAAGTTTTCTTGGAACACAGCGACACCCATTTCTTTGCATATCGTCGAAGGCTGCTTTAGTGCTCGAAGGCCTAAAAGATTTCCTATCTGGCCCTTTACAGGGCAAGTTTTTTGAGCCCTGTGCTGGATGCTTATTCTGGGGCTTTACCTGGATTACTCACTCAGTCTTCATGAGTCCGTGTGGCAGAGGCACGCATGCTGACCTTGTTTGCCTTTGGGAAGCAGATGCTTCTAGGACACAAGTAAGTCACATACACAGTATCAGAGTTGGGACTGATTGCTGGAATGCTCACAAAGAATGAGTGACAATTTCCCCCTTTGGCTGAATTCTTCCTAAAACTCATCAGCCTCGTTCAGTCTTCTCAGAGAAAATAAAATGACTCTTACTATTAGAGGGACATAAATTAAGTGGAGGAGGGAGGATGTTTTTGCAATCGTTTAATAAAGCAGATGGTGGGTAGTGGGTGGTGGTGTAGGGCTTGGCTGGTCCAGATGGATGACAGGAAGAGGAGGGGTGCTGGTCAGAGCCAGAGGAGAGTGGTAATTGTCAGACAGCCAAGCTTCACTCTGAGTGGTCCCTGGGGGTCTCAGCATTCAGGACCGGGGCTTGAGATCACTCTGGAGCCACAGAGCTCTGGGGGATGGCAGTTCATGCTACTGGAAGGAGTTCAGGAGACACAGAGAGAAGCCTAGGTCATGGCCAAGGTACTTCCTTCTTAGGGTCTTGCTTCTGCCTTGAAGTTTTTGGCTTCTGTCCTGAAGCTGCGTTGTCCCTGTGTTTCACAACTCCCACCCCTGAGCTGTCACCCCAGGGTCTGACTTGGGCCAAGCAAGGATTTGTAAGCATTCCTGTACAATGGGAAAGAGAACCTTCCAGAAAACAAGTTTGTTTTCCAAAGTAGAGAAATGAGGGTGAGCCGGGCAGAGACCTTATATAGTCCAGACACTCTGTTAGGAGTTTTAGAAGTAGAATTCCATTAACCCACACAGTGACCTGTCAAATGAGACCATGGGGCAGAGATGGCTCAGGGCAGAAATTGCTACAGTTACTTTTGTACAAGGTGGGATAGGCACACAGAAGATCCCAGACTTCTCCTCCTCGGTCTCAGAGATTCCACAGGGCAGTGAAGGATAGAAGAATCCGGAAGGAGGGGCCAGGTGACGAAGATGAAGATGGGCTTTCTAGGTAACTAACAATAGAAGCTAACATTTCGTGATGCTTACTGTGTGCCAGCCCTAGTTCTAAGCCTCATATGCATTTATTTATTTAAATCTTATCATCCTGCAAGGCCAGTGCAATTGACTCTCATTATTGATGCTAGTTTTATTCCATAAATTCTCCCCAAGCACTCTGAATTCATGAATTCTGAACCAGTGCTCCCACAGGAAACATGAGGTTGGGATCCTGTAAGCCTCTGGTCACAGCATTTTCACCAACCCATCAATACCTAGCCTTGTTTTTGTATTCCTGTTTAAAGACATTTCGTTTAATCTATCGTTGGTTCATCAACATTAACCTCATGGCCAAGAGCACCGTAACTCCCGTCTGAATGAAGCTTAGCTAACACCAGCTTTTCTCCGTAATGCACCTTATAGCCTTCTCGTGTGCAGGAACAAAGGCAGAGCTTCGACACCTCAAGACCACCAACAAACAGCCCCAGAATGAGAAACCCTGACTGTCCTGCAAAAAGGACGCTTGCTTAGAACAGGAGAGCTGAAACAAGGAGCAGAGTGTCATCTTGCTTGACTGTAGCTGGGAACGTGCATTTCAGACAACTCACATTTTCCCCACTCCACAAGTGTGCATGAATGATCGTGAAAGTTTATGTGTTTAGGGGTCACAAATAATTGTATCCAGTAGTGGAATCTGCAAATATAGAGTTTGGGAGTAATGAGGACCCACTGTACTATCATATCCCTGTTTTCCAGATGGGGACACTGAGGCACAGAAAGGCAAAGTGCCTTCCTCCAGGTCTCCCCAGGAAGTGGCAGAGCCAGGATATACACTCAGGCACCGGCATAACCTCTATACCACACTGCTCTCTTCTCCCATGTGCCCATGGATGTGTGAGAGGGGCAGCAGATGGAAGAAGGCTGGAATATGTTTGCTTGACACGGTGTCCGTATGCTGTGGGCAGGTCTAGCCACATGGGGAGGCTTAGGATTCCCACCTCATGGGATTGGGTTTAAAGGAGGTAATGCGTGAGGCAACAGCAAATACAAATAATATTTGACAAATGGTAACCCCCTCCCCCCAACAGACAGAGAAAAGGCTGACCCTCAGAAAGCCCCCGAGACAGCACACACGGCGTAGGATCCGAGAACAGACATAGTTGTGCATCTTTGCCTACCTGTCTCCAAGGAGTCCGACTGGAGACTCCCCGTCATCCAGGATCCCACATAAACATAAAATATTCATGGAAACTCAACTGCCACAGAAATGCCAGCAAATATGTTCAGGGGGTCATCTGATCTCCATTTCAAAGCTCCTCCGTAAAAACCAATCTGTAACAATTTCAAAACTGCAACAGAGCAAAAGAGATCAAGATTTGTTTCATGGATTCAAAATGATCAGGAAAAGTGTTGGGAAGTTTATTCATTTCGAAAACTCCAATTAATTGCTAAGAGACAGATTCTAAGACTGCTCTGTGTTCAGTGAGGTGTCATCGATTTAACACGGTGCTTTGCTAATTGAATGTATAATTTGAACAAATTCAAAAAGAGTATGTCACACTTGAACAGGTGAAGAAAGAACACGGACTGAAATATAGAAAGAGTTAGGCAATCAAGATGATTTTTTCAAAGTAACCTGGAACAATAGATGCATTAAGCTGCCAAGTATTGGAAACCGCCCAAAGGTCAAAGACTTGGAGACCAGGTGGAAAGGGCCCTTGGAGGCATTGAGTCTGAAATGAAAATTGGTTCTGTGCACAGAGTACGTGAGCAGTATCGGGGCCTGTGCCAGTGGCTGTGGGTGGCGGGGATACGCCAGGCAGAAAACGGACAAGGACTGAAACAAAAAAGTAAAAAAAAAAGGAAGAAGAAGATCCATTTACCCACCTTGATGGTTACTCGAGTTTAAACTGAGCTGGAAGCCAGTGAGCTTCTAAAGAGACCGTACGACGTCTGTCTCCCAGGGGCTGAGTTTTGTTGTTAATAAATCCCGGGGGGAAAACGTAGTTTCAGCTCTCAACGGTTCTCCTTCTTAAAATAAAGGGGGCAGTCAGCTTGGCTACGAGAATATTAGGAGATTTATGGACTTCATCCCCAGGACAAACTGTAGGTATTTTGTTGTTGCTTCCAGAAGGGACCTTCCGTACAAGACTCTGTAAGAAAGAGGACACTATTGCTCTCGGGGCAGCTCTATCCTACCCCCCACCATCAGTATAGCCCGGGACTGCTAGCAGAATAGCCAGCTCTTTGCAACCTTAACCTTCATTCCAGACCTTCTCTGGCCAGGCAGCTCACATCTGTCCTTCCATGATCTGCATGAGACAATCAGACAAATGCTCAGAATTTCTGTGCAGGAGCATAAGCTGCTCTTCGGGAGGAATCCATCATGGAAAGACATGTGAGCAGTACCAAGGGAGCAAAGAAGGGATTAGAGAATTCAGTATTAAAAGTGAACAGAACTGAGGCTAGAAAGGTGGCAAGAAGGAGGGGATAGGGGCCCCAGGGTGGCTCAGTCAGTTAAGCGTCTGTCTTTGGCTCAGGTCATGATCCTGGAGTCCTGGGATTGAGCCCCGCATCGGGCTCCCTGCTCAGTGGGAGGATTCTCTCTGTCCTCCTTCCTCTGCCCCTACCCCTGCTCACTCCCTCGCTCTCAAATAAATAAATAACATCTTTAAAAAAAAAGGAAGAGGAGGAGGAGGGGATAGGAGGAGCAGGAAGGTTGAATCCACGTTACCAGGGCTGGAACGAGAGCTGTAGAAGTAACTAAGGGTGACCTATTAGAATCAGGGATGCAGGTGTGATTGGAACTTCTTCGTGGATGCCGCCGTGCGCATGCCCGGTAGCTCTGAAGGCTTCTCTGCAAGCCAGCGCCTGCATGTGAGTTTTCTTTGGTGAGAGTTATGAAAAAGGGCTAGGATTATCCTTTTGGGGTTGACTGGCTGTGAAATGCGGACAATCTGAGCCGGATAGGAAGGTCATCCCCACACTGACCTCAGTGAGAGCAGGAGCTGGGAGTTGGTGTGAAAAAGACAACTGGCCACCCTTTCCCCCCAGTTTCCAGAGTTCTGGGGGCNGGAGCAAGAAGGTTGAATCCACATTACCAGAGCTGGAACGAGAGCTGTAGAAGTAATTAAGGGTGACCTATTAGAATCAGGGATGCAGGTGTGATTGGAACTTCTTCGTGGATGCCGCTGTGCGCATGCCCGGTAGCTCTGAAGGCTTCTCTGCAAGCCAGCGCCTGCATGTGAGTTTTCTTTGGTGAGAGTTATGAAAAAGGGCTAGATTCTCCTTTTGGGGTTGACTGTCTGTGAAATGGAGACAATCTGAGCCGGATAGGAAGGTCATCCCCACACTGACCTCAGTGAGAGCAGGAGCTGGGAGTTGGTGTGAAAAAGACAACTAGCCACCCTTTCCCCCCAGTTTCCAGAGTTCTGNGAAAAAGACAACTGGCCACCCTTTCCCCCCAGTTTCCAGAGTTCTGGGGGCACAGGTGGGCCCGGAAGCTGGCCTGAGGTTACCCTGTTCCTTTGCCAAGATGGCTGCACCTGCAGAAATTACGCCTTAGACCACACTCTCCTCGAAGGAAGAGAGCACCGCGGGAGCTGTGGCAGTGAGTCAAGCACTTTCTCAGTCTGTACTTCACTCTCTGATAGCCCCCTCTCTGATCGCTCTACTCCAAAATTGCAGGGGCTGTCTCAGAGTTTTTTTTATCAAACATTCACATTCTCAGCATATGCTATGCCATTTTAAAGCATTTTTATATCTGTGATCTCATCTGACCCTCACAGCAACCGTGCAAAGCCGGCAGAGCAGGCATAATTACGATCNGTCTCAGAGTTTTTTTTATCAAACATTCACATTCTCAGCATATGCTATGCCATTTTAAAGCACTTATATCTGTGATCTCATCTGACCCTCACAGCAACCGTGCAAAGCCGGCAGAGCAGGCATAATTACGATCATCATGAAGGATGCGAAACTCAGACACAAGGAGGAGCTCAAAGTAGGTCAGCCTTGGCCAGAACAATCTCTGGGTTCGTGGTCTTGCAAATGTTGTTGTTGGAAGCAAACATGGTTACCATCACCCGCTTATTTTCCAGGAAACTGAGGCTCAAATTGGGGTAGAGGCAAGTCAAGATGTCCTTAGCTAGTCAGCTGCAGGGTTAGGACTTGAAACCAACCCCCTCCTGCCCCCGTCTCCAGCTAAGCTGTCTAAGCACTGCTTATGGTGGTGTTTGATCTGCTTCTCTATTTCCTTTCCTCTGCAAGGCAAGAGTAACTCATCATTTATGGGGACTGGCAAACTTGAGTTTTCCTTTTTGTAGATTCCACGGGTGAGGATCCAAGCCTGCCCTAAGCGCATCTGCCTTCCCGCAGAGCTACACCACTTGGGACTGGAGTTTCAGCATACCCTTCAACTCTCCATCCATCCATCCATCCATCCATCCATCCATCCACCATCCGCCCACCATCCGTCAGCAGCCCATCAGCTCTAGGGGCCCAAAGACTTTAACTTCTCAGGGTGGGTCCAGGCTGAATGAGGTGAGTCACTCCGTGTGAACTGGACTCAGGCTCAGACTTAGGAAGGAACCACATTACTGGGGTCTGCAATCTGGTTATCCCATCAAAGTCAATCATTTTTAGTCACAAAAGCAGAAGAAACAGGAGGACAAACTCATGAATGGAACAGAAAATGACCTCTTTGTGGCTGTCAGTCCATCTGTGGTTTACCTAATCCTAATAATAAAGTTAGGCCAGCCCTTACTGCTTATCCATCCACCATCCATCCATCCATCCATCCATCCATCCACCATCCATCCATCCACCATCCATCCATCCATCCATCATCCATTCATCCATCCACCCATCCATCCATCCATTCACCCTCCTCAGTTCTTTACTCTCTCCTTCCTTCCATCACTGTGTTCTTTCATTCACCCATTAATTCATTTATTTATAAATTCTATAATTTATTCATTCATTTGTTCACCCAACAAGTTGTTATTAAGCACATTATTTTTCTCAGTTATTCGCAACAGCCTGGGTTCCTTCACCCCACACCCACGTACCTTTGTAGATGAGAAAACTGAAGGCCGGGGAAATTACATAATTTACCCAATAAGTACTTGTTGCCTTGTGTAAAGTTAAACCTCTTTCCTCAGAGGATTTTGATGCAGAGGAGGGAGGGTATCAGGTATGAACTGGTTGTGGCGACTAGGACCCAAAGCCCTTCTCCATGTTCATTACTGAAACACTCAGCAAGCGTGTATTGAACTCTGCCCTGTGCCAAACAGTTAACAGAAGCCAAGGCCACAAAGAAGTAAAAACAAAACAAAACAAAACAGAAAATACAAAAAACACAAAAAACAAAACCCTAATCATTTGGTGGAAGGTGATTAAACAGACAATCAATTATACATTCAAAATGTTGAAGGTACAGCCATAAAGGCCAGTAAAAAAGGAAGAGACAAACTTGTTTGGGGTGGGTGGCCTGGGAAGTTTGCCTAAAGGTGGGAACAGCTGAGTGAGGCCCTGAAGGAAAAGTAAAAAGTTACAAAATGGAAGTTGCAGTCGATTTTTAAGCTATTTTCTTTTCATGGTAAAAGTACTATATATTTGTGATGAAGGTTCAGAAGAAGACAGATGGGCAAAAAATACAAACTCTCTCACTCCTTCAGCACTGTTCCATACGCTTGAAACCCACTCCCCAGAGAGTTACCTCTGTTACCTGTAGTGAGAGCACCACTCCGGAATTAAATGATCTCACTAAGGGCTGTGAATTTGGGATTTTCTAATTCTGTCATTTGGTCTGCAGTTATTAGCTGGCATCATTCAGTAAAGAAAAGCTTCCCCGTATCAACTAGACGAGCTACGGTTTATTCTTAAAAGGAAACTAAGTAATTATTGCCTCTAGTTACCATTTTCAGAGTAAAGGGTATCTATACCTTTCTATCCATCCATCCATCCATCCATCCAACTATATTGCTCTCTTATTTGTGTAGAATCACGTATGGACTGGTACTTATTCATTCTGTATTTTTCAATCAAAGTTATTTTCCTGTTTGATGCTCAAAATGTCCCAAGTTTGGCCAGTAGGAGCACCTAGGAACTGGCTTTGTCCTTTTGACATGCCTTCAACATTCTTGCTTTCTCACACAATGATACTCATTTTATACTTTCCCCCAGACTTAGAATCACCCATTTCTTCTAGGAGCTCTTGAAGACTGGTACTCAGAAACTAAGATCTAGATGCCAAGTAGGCTAGTCACTATGAGAATATAATTTCTTCTAGGTCTTTTCAATGCACAGGACTAGGAAATGTATTTGTTTAATAAAATCATGAGTCTGTATTGATACTCAAAATTCAAATTTAATACTACAAGGCTTATTTGCAACACCTCAATTCACATTTTGATCTCCTTTTATCTCAAACCAGAAACCTTAGTTCCTGATAATGTATACATGCATATTATAGATTTGCTTTATCCTATAATAAGCACTAAGTGATTACAATGTTATAATGATTCTGTGTCTATGAACAATGAGGTTGCGGAATGAAGTTCGGTATTTCTTTGCAGCTCTTCTTATTCTTAAGGACAATCTGAGTACTGTCATCAGAAGTCATCTGAAATCTTTTCTCAGGGTAGTCAGGTGGAGAATTTAACATATTACTAGGGTTGTTTGTTTCAGTTTATTTACAATATTTGGTTGCCTTTTTACTTTTTTGTTGAATTTTTGAATATGTGAACATTAACATAGTTAAAACACAAAACCATATTTTAAAAATGCACTCCAAGAAATATCTATTCCTGGGCTCTACCCCCCAACCTGTACAGTTTAGCATTGTTTGAATGAGTTTCCAGTTTATCCTTCCCTGTTGCTTTTCCTAAATACACTGTATACTTCTCCTCTGATTACACACAAGGTAGCAAACCCTACACAGTGTTCAACAACTTGCTTTTTTACATAACAAAATCCGCAGGAAGTCACTCCAAAACTGTACATAGAGATATTTCTCATCGATTTTTTTAGACCGCGGAATAATCTACCATGTGAACATACCCTAGTTTATTCAACCATCTCTGACAATGATGCCCATTTGAGTTGTTTCTAGTCTTCTTGCTCTTGGAAATAATACAGTGGAGATAAATAAGGCAGGGAATGTTTTCCGATTGATGGAAGTCTATCTTCGGGGCAAATTCCTACAGGTAAGATTACTGGGTCAAAGAGTAAGTACATATGCAATAGCATTGCATGTTATAAAATTCCCCTTCGTGGGAGGTGGGCACTTTGCACTTCTACCAACAACATACGAGACGGAGGCTTTCTCTGCAAACAATGAACTTGGATTTCCGCCAGTCTGAGAGATGGGGGATGGCATGGCAGTGGAGTTTAAATTTGCATTTCCTTTATTCTGAGTGAGGTTGATCATCTTTTCCTGTGTTTGAAGACCTTTGCCCTTCCCTTGCTATGAGCAGTTTCTCTTGCCCATTTTATCTCAATTTGGAAGAGCTTTTTTTTTTTTTTTAAAGATTTTTGTATTTATTTGACAGAGATAGAGACACCAGCGAGAGAGGGAACACAAGCAGGGGGAGTGGGAGAGGAAGAAGCCNACAGGGAATGTTTTCCGATTGATGGAAGTCTATCTTCAGGGCAAATTCCTACAGGTAAGATTACTGGGTCAAAGAGTAAGTACATATGCAATAGCATTACATGTTATAAAATTCCCCTTCGTGGGAGGTGGGCACTTTGCACTTCTACCAACAACATACGAGATGGAGGCTTTCTCTGCAAACAATGAACTTGGATTTCCGCCAGTCTGAGAGATGGGGGATGGCATGGCAGTGGAGTTTAAATTTGCATTTCCTTTATTCTGAGTGAGGTTGATCATCTTTTCCTGTGTTTGAAGACCTTTGCCCTTCCCTTGCTATGAGCAGTTTCTCTTGCCCATTTTATCTCAATTTGGAAGAGCTTTTTAAAATTAATGAGATTAGCCCTTATGATATAAGTTGCTAATATTTTCTCTCGGTTTTTCATTTCACTTTGACTGCGTGTGATGTTTTTGGTCATGCAAAACTTCAAAAGAAATCGGTAGTTAAATTTATCAATCGTTTAACACTTATGAATTGTGAGTCACAGGAGAAAGGCTCTTGCCACTCCCAAAGTTAAAGGAATTTTCCTGTTTTCTTTTAATATTTGTATGTTTTTGTTTTTCACATTTAGATTTTTTTTTAAGATTTTATTTATTTATTTATTTGAGAGAGAGACAGAGATAGCACAAGTGGGGAGGAGAGGGAGAAGCAGGCTCCCTGCTGAGCAGGGATCCCAAAGTGGGGCTTGATCCCAGGACCCCAAGATCAGGACCTGAGCCAAAGGCAGATGCTTTACCTCCTGAGCCACTGAGGCACCCCTCGCATTTAGATTTCTAACGCATCTGGAGTTTAATGTGATGGAAGGCATGGGGTGTGGACACAGTGTGACCATTTTCCAAGTGTCTATCCAGTTATCTCTACATCACCGTTCACAAGACCACCTTTCCCCTGGTGTCTGAGATGTCACCCTTTCCTATACCAAATTTCTACATGTACTTGTTCATATTTCTGGACTTTTTAGTCTGTTCACATTTGTTCTGTCTATCCCGGTGCCAATAACACTGTTGTAATTATGAACTGTGTCATTTGTCTTCCACTTGCCTCTCTAGACCCCCTCCTCTGCTTCTGTATTCTGTTCTCAGCCCTGGGAGGCTGTCCTGAAAATACTGTAACCACTGTTTCTTTGCCTTTGGCTTCTGCTTGGATTCGGCCATGGGTGAGTGCTGGCAGGAAACCAAGAGGAGGGAGGAGAGCAAGGGTCAAGGTGTTTATTCTCCTGGGTCCTTCCTGTGGGGGGTTCGCCTCAATCCGTCTGTGTCCCTGGACAGAAGGCCACCAACTGTCTCACGCTGGCCCTCTACCCAGTCCTGTCTTCTAAATTCTGCTACTCTCCTGTACCCTTGCACATTTCCCTGACCCAACTCCGATCACTCTGGCCAGGGAGATAGAATTCTTGATTGGGACAGGACTGGGTCACAAGATCCAACCTGGAGCAGAAAGATAGGTAGTTCCACTTAACCACACAGAAATGACAGTTGGAGAGGAGGTCATTTCCCAAAGAGAACTGGGATGCTATTACAAGGTAAAAAGATCCGAACAGACAACAACGAAACATGGAGTATAAAGAGTAGATACATGGACAGAGGCACTACTATAAGTATTATATTTTCAATGCATTTTATACAATGATTTCCCCCAAATTAAAGTCTGGCANGAGAGAACTGGGATGCTATTACAAGGTAAAAAGATCCGAACAGACAACAACGAAACATGGAGTATAAAGAGGCACTACTATAAGTATTATATTTTCAATGCATTTTATACAATGATTTCCCCCAAATTAAAGTCTGGCAAAGTCAGCGATCCGCTCAAGGTCACACACAGATGGTGAAGGAGCAGAGGCTTCAGGCTATGCTAACCTGGGACCAACTGATTCTGAAGTCGGAACTCTTAACCACGGGCTGAGCTTCTTACACCATCTCGGTACCGGCTCCTCCTATCCCTGTCTGTACTCTTTCCAGAACATCTCAACTTTTCTCATTTTTTAAAAATAATCATATTTCATAGTAGTAAAATCAGGTCTGGGTCATTCAAATTTGCTGCACTCAGAGATGCCTCTGTTCCTCCTCCTCCAATCTGTTCTCACCAAAAGAACAGCATCTTGTTTTTAATAAGTGGTCCCGCGTGGNAGAACTCTTAACCACGGGCTGAGCTTCTTACACCACCTCGGTACCGGCTCCTCCTATCCCTGTCTGTACTCTTTCCAGAACATCTCAACTTTTCTCATTTTTTAAAAATAATCATATTTCATAGTAGTAAAATCAGGTCTGGGTCATTCAAATTTGCTGCACTCAGAGATGCCTCTGTTCCTCCTCCTCCAATCTGTTCTCACCAAAAGAACAGCATCTTGTTTTTAATAAGTGGTCCCGCGTGGGTGGGCTCTTACTTCGCTTGAGCAGACCCGCGCCCCTGCTGGAGGATGGAAGTTGCAGGTGGGCTGCGTGGGCACTTCATATCCCAGGGACCTCTCCTTTCTCCCCCATTACTTCATAAACCATTTCTCATTTGCATATCTCAGGGCCCCTTCCCAGGTCCAGCTTGCTGCCCAGAGATGGGATGAATGGAAGGAAGCCTCCTGCCAAGTGACTTCCTCCCTGGCGGGGCCCTTCCTGTCTGCTTACCCAGCCACCCAGCAGGTTCAGGCTCTCGAACTTCCCCAGCCCCAGGTAGACATTTCTCTAGACTCTGGAGGACAGAGAGCTTATCGATGTATCTGGGGACATGGGAAGACTGATGTGCTGAGTAGAATAAGCATTTTGAGAGAATTTGGAAAAGATGTGCAAAATACAAGCCCACGGGTACACACACCTCTCTGTTTCCAATGCCTAGTTCCCTTCCTTTATGCTCATGACCATCAAAAGGAACCGAGGACTCTCAGGGAAGTACAGAAAAAGCCTGGCTATACAGAGCAGCCGGCCGCTGGACGGCGGAGGGACCCAGGACGCGAGGTATTCTAACCTAAAAGAAGGTAAATATGAAACTGATGTTTCCCAAGCCCCTTCCCCAAGTCAGACGCCGTTGCACAAAAGCACTTTCCTAAGTACCTCCCCTGAGCTTTACCGCCACTCAACAGTATTATCGCCATTTCACACGCAATATATAAAAACCGGGTTGGAAAGGCCAAGGAGCTTGCTCCAGCCCCCAAGGTTCATGGGCAACAAAGCCAGCATTAGCAGCTTGGTCTGTGCTTCTAAAGCCCACATGCTTGCCATTCTCCAGGTGCCTTTCTGAAACAGCTGCCCCTCCTACCCACTGGCCTGCCTGGCAACCAGGGAGCAAATACAATTCCAGCCGTCAGCTTGTGCTGGACTCCACTGTGTAACCAGAGGCTTGGGGAAGGCACTCACTGTTCCACGAATCAGGTGAAAACACAGGAATTACAGCATTAGAGTGGGGGCTTCCTCCCGAGACTGGGGTAAGGCTCTGTAGCAGTTTCTCTGCTAAAATTCCAGAGATTAAGCATCTGAAGAAAAAAAACAAAACAAAAAAACAGCCAGAAGAAGTGGGCAAAACCAGGAAGAAGAGGTCCGTGAGCACAGTAGGGCAAAAACCCCTGCAATTTTGAAGAGTGAGAACATAAATACAGCAAGCTCTGCTCAGCACGTATATGGAAGCCTCCCTCCCAGCCAGTTCCCAAGATTAGGGACGGGTCGCTGAAATACACAGGGTCACCAAGTTCCTGGCATCTGAATGTTGCTGTTATGGACTCTTCCCAAAATTCAACCATCAAAATAATTACTGAAACCCGGGGCAGAGTACGGCCTCCGAAGCAACAAGGAGAAAGGAAACCCTTGGGCATGGATGGATCTTCTGGTCCTGCCAACTCTTGCTGGATGGTTCCAAACACATCTTCTCCCTTCTCCCCTAAGCTGCATATCCAGTCTGAGAAATAGTATTTCCTCCACTTTGCAGGTGACATAACTGAGTCTCAGGGTGGAGAGCTCCTTGTAATCATGCAGCTGCTAAGTGGTTGAGCTAGGCTGGAACCTGTGTTTGGTTTTACCCCACCACTGCCCCTCCTCGACATTATGGAAGGGCTCTAGCTCAGGTGGAAAGAGCCCCTGACACCCCAGCCCAGCCTTCCCAAGCCCCTCAGATGCCCCAGAGGCCCAGTTTGTGGAGGGGGCTTTCCAACAGTGGCTCACTAGTTCCTTGAGGGGAAACTTGGCTGGTCAACCAGGCTCTTCTGTGAGTATCAAGCCCTGAACCCCACGGGGCCCCTCTTTCTTCAGGGTCTAGTTTATTGATCTGGATTATCTCATGAACTGTCTACTTGTTTTCAAGGCCACCAGACTCAATGGCCACCTCTTCGTGGAGGCTGTCCCTCAGTTTTCCTAAGCATGATCAAGGACACTCTGTGCAAACCTGGACTTAGGCTTAACCAGTGTAGAAACCACTTCTCTGGAATCTGCCTGGCTTATGATGTGCCCTTCCCCTAGAAACATCCCCCAAATCCTGACATGGGCAGGCCTCCAGGGGGGTGCATTTGATGTGAGAAGGTGACTGAGAAGTAAACACATGACCTAATCTGGGCCAATCAGAACTTCTCTCCTGGAAATAGAAATATTTTTTCTAGGAATTGAAAGGGAGGCTGGGGGTGCCTGGTAACATCCTGTGTTAATGGCAGCACTCTAGACAAGGAGACCATGAGGCACCTTAGTCGTTCCCTCCCTCCCTTCAGAAGTCTTGTTTCCTCATGAAGTATTCAACATTCATCTATAGGTCTCCCTTTTGTTCAAGATGGCTGGAGTAGATTTCTACCTGCAACCAAGCAGAAATGCTTATTTTTATTTCCTTTTTATTGTCTTTGTCTACTCCACTCAGCCGAGCTCCCCAAACACTGCGCCTTTATTCCACGTGTTTGGTCCAGAAAAAGTTCTCCATCAGAGACAGCCATGTAAATGGCGTATCGCCTCATTCCTCCATTTCTTTTCCTTCGGGTCATCTGTACACCAGCACATCCTTCATGTATTTTCCCTCAAGTCATGTTATTAAGGAATCACTCTGTCTCGAGATCTTGCTAGAACAATAAGGGATTCAAGGAACCATCACAAACATGCCTGCCCTTGTGTACTCGCTGTCCATTTGAGTGAAACGCGTGTCAAACACAATACGTTGCGCAAAATGCAAACGAAGGTCAAGAGAAATGGTCACGATGGTGCCTACCATTATTGAGTGTCTACTGCATGCTCTGTAGAACATATTTATACATCATCTCCTTACCAGCAACCTTGGAGGAAGATGTTATTATATCTCTTTTACAGAAAGGATACCTGATATTCAAATTGGTGATAAGTGACGCCCCAGGACTCAGCCCGAGCTGTATGCCCAGAGCCTGTGGTATCTCTGTGCTGCCCCGTAGAATCATGTTAAAAAGCTTAAATAGGAACAATGACTATGAAGCCAGGAAAGGTGGCAGCCTGGGTAGAAGTTTCCCTGAGTCGTGGGGTGGAAGCACTTGCCAGAGCAGGAGAAAGGAGAGTTGCAGTCAATGGAAGCAATGGGGCCAGCACAACAGGGAAGGAGGTTACCTCCAAGGTCCCTGGGGCTGTCCTCTGGGGAGCCAGCTCTCTGGGGATGAGCCAGCATGTGCAGCCCCAAATGTCCACTTCTTATCTTCCCTTCTAATGTCTAACTATGATGCCAGGTGACAAATGGAGGGACACGTCTCCTTTTTAGGCACAAAGGATGAATCCAGACAGCAGTTTCTCAGCACCAGCACAAAGTACAAAAGTCTGTTTGGGCCAACTCAAGAGGCCAGGGGGAGGCCTTCAGATATATTTTGTATTTGTTCTGGGGAAAACCTATTTCTGTATTAGTCAGCTTTCTTTTGACAGACATCCAACTCGAAGTTCCTTAAATGAAAAAAGGGAATGCATTGACTCATGCAATGGAAAGGCCAGAAATAGGGTATTTCGGGGATGACTGGTTCCAGATACTCCATCAATGTCCTCAGAAGCCTGGCTGTCTCTACTGCTTTGTTCTTCTTTCTTTTGTGTTGGCTTTCTTCTATCGCCATAGGGCAACATGACAATCCCAGGATCTCCAAGTTCATCTACCAGCTTGAAAATGGCAGGTTAAAAAAAAAAAAAAGTGTTTCTTTCTAAATAGTTCCAACCACAGTTCCCAGTCAATGCTGTTGGCTCTGTTGGCCAGGCCTGTGCTGTGTGCTCTTCCCAGATCCAAGGACAAAAGCACGCAGGGCTGTCACAGACCACACCTGCGTTGGGAAGCCATTCTGGAAGCTACAGTCATAGGTGAATGCCCTGTACTGACTACTGAATTAATAGTGAGGAAGAGATCTTTTCTAGTTTCTGAAGGGAGCGTCAAGATACTGCTACCAGGAAGTCAGAGGAATAGCCAATGGGAAGGCAAAAAGGCGGACGGCCACAGTATCGTTGCTGACGCACTTTGGGAAATATTCATTCGTCTGTTCCTTTATGGTATCTGCGCTCCATAGGAGAGATCATGCTGGGAGAGAGACACCTCACCCCGGCGTCTGTCGTAAAGAACAGCAACAAGCACTTGTGTGGTTCTTTAGAGCTTACATGGTGCTTTCACCTCCGTTACCTTGTTTAGTGTCTGTATTAACTCTGCACGGTATCAACAGCCCCACTTTCAAGATGGGGAAACTGAGTGCAAAGAGGCAGTCACTAATCTAAGTTTCCTTGGTGACGTAAATAGGATGATTGTGTCCGACTCTCCCACTCTTCCCTGCCCCAGGATTGTGGATTCATATCCTTTGTCATGTGACTTTGCAGGTCTCTGGGGAGGCAGAGTGACCTATTGATTCTGAGCCATTGAGGTGACCACTGGGATCTTGTCTCCATCACACGGTGTGAATTTGATCAGCCGTCGGCAGAGCAGCTTAATCCCCTCATCGTGAATTGCTCTGGCCCGAGAGAGGAGTGCATTTTTAAATGCATCATATTTGGTTCAGCATTGGCTGCTAAGGGAGATGCACCCGGGGGCAAGGCCCTTTCCTTCTTCCATGGGGTGCATGCTGAGCTCACCAGAGAAGTATACAGAAGCCCTTAACCCCTACACATCAGTTCCACTGGAGCCTTGAGTCTGCTGGGTGTTCAGACAATGACACAAATGTGAAACTTTATAAGCGTTTGTACAAGAAAGGTCCTCAGGTCTCCCTTGCTTCCAGGAGGGAGAACAGGGAGAAATCAGAGGACTTCTCAGTCATCAGACGATAGTGGTCAAGAGTTTAGTTGGGTCCTGAATTCAAGATCCAACTCTCTCTCTTAGCCGTGTGTCCCTGGGAAAGTCTCTCTGTGCCTCAGTTTACTTATCTGTGAAATGAAGAATAATAGTTCCTACCTCCTAGGGTTGGGGAGAGAATTTAATACACATATTTCTTCTGGGACAATGGGTAGGTGTTAAGGGTTTCACAGTAGGCAAATAAAAAAGGAAAGATCTGACTGGAATCAGTTGAGTCATTTGGACAATGCCAGTGATTACCATAGTAATTTCCAAACCCAATTATGTTTGAGTAATTAGTTTAATATTAAATTCCAGGCCTTGCCTAACTCAAAACATTCATGACTCTAGTGCCCAAAATATATTCTGAAGACCCACAAACTTGGATTTGAACTTTGGTTGTAGGAAGTACGGGCAACATGACCTTAATCTTTCTGACCTTTTATATTTTCATCTATAAATTGGGATAATAACAAGACCCACCTCACAGTATAGTTAAAAATGACTTGATGAAATCATACTTATAATGCACTTAACCCAGTGACTGACACATCAAGAATGCTCAGGGCACAGCTGGTATTTTATTATTGTGCTCTCATAAAACATGATTTAATGGCTACTTGCTGAGTACTTCTTTGGGTCCAGGGTATGTTGGGTGGAGCTGGGGTTAGAGAGAGGGGAGTTCATCCCTACCTTGGGAAGAGGGTGGTGGTCGAGAGAACAGTACGTGATTCACATGTTGTAAAATCCAGGGAGGCATCAGAGAGTAGGAAGGAGCAAGAAAAGTCGGTGAGGGTAGGTCTAACTGGCCAAACAAGAATGGCTTTCAGTGGGATGCAGTCTTTGTGATGGGCCTTGAAGGATGTGCAGCCTTGGGGCAAGTCCATACATTTATTTGGGGCAGGTGCTTCCAGATAGAAGGGCATGAGCGAAGAGGGAGAGGGTGGGAAGGGCAGTGGGAATTAGGAGCAGTTTCGAGCTGTCGTGGAGGATGTTTGCTCCAATCAGTGCAGCCTGGGGCGTCTGCAGTGGGACATCTATCGTTCTGCCTACCCTACATCCAGCCTGCCTTACTCTAGTCACCACGTCGTTCTCCCTGTGAGCAGTCACCCCTTCGACTCCCAGTCCATGTGGTTTAGATGGCACTGACTCCACCCCTAGACATAGACATTGGTTCAGGGGTGGCAACAGGACCCAAGCTGGGCCAATGAGCATCTTCCCTGGGACTTTTGCTGGCCTTGGGAAAGAGGTTTTCTCTTTCCACCGGGCTTTTAGCTGGTAGGGTGGAATCCTGCAGACCTCCAATGTTGCCACCGCATGGAAGAGCCTATGTGGAAGGACCCCCACCACAGAGCACAGCAGAACTGAAATATGGGGGGGGGGAATTCTGGTGACATCAGTCGAGCATCATACCAAGCATTACACCCTAGAGCTTTTTCTTATGTGAGACAATGAATTCCATTTTTTTCCTTAAGCCCATTTGTATTGGTTGCTGCTGAAGGAGTTCTGGTTAATAAGCTAATAATAATAATAGTAATAGTAATAATAATAACAGCAGTTTGTTTTTAACAAGTGCAAATCACATGCTAGGTGGTATTCGAAGAGGCTTACAGGTAATAATTCATTCAAATCTCACCACCACACAATAGCAGGTGCTAGTTATTAACCTCTCTTTTGCAGGTAAAAAAAACAAAACCAAAAAAAACCCAAAAAAACCCCAAAGAGGACAATTACCCTGCCGAGTATGTCACAGCTAGCAAGGAGAGGAGCTAAGATTCGAGGTGAGGCGATCTGGCCAGCATCTGGGCTCTGACCCCCTCTGCCATGCTGACCTCCAGTATTGGCACAGTGTGCTTTCCCTTCATGTGACCAAGAAGTGGTGGACCCCGGACCCTGGATGCTTTGATTCTGGCCAGCTCCTCACAGCGACCGTCTTGTTTGTAGCATGCTACTCTGAGTTTAAGGGGGTCCTTGGTTACCACTCTTCCTTTCATAGTTGTATTTCCAATAGACAATCTGATAGACCAGAGCTTAATTCTGAGTCTTAAAGTCCTTTGCACTTACCCTCCCAGGGGTCTGAATCAGCCTTTACTGGCAGAGGACTTCCGGTGACTGTTCAAAATGCAGCTCTCCAGATAGGAGTTTGCACCGTAGTGCCCCTACCTGCCCACTCTTGTCCTGCCCGAGTTCCCTGCTGTAATCACAAATGACTCTTCTTCCAAGGCTGGAAACTTCGAGAATGCCATCAGGAAACTTTAGACACTGTGAGTAACAGGATTGTGTGGCTCTGGTGGACTGGACACTTCCTGTGGGCCAGCCACTGCCCTGAGCGCTTTTCAGACATTGCCCTTGAATTTGAACCCCAGCCTGTCTCCCCCAAACCCAGTGCCCTAACTTTATACCGCATTCTAGCCCACAGAGATGTTCCAGAAAGGCAAACTGCAGAAAATGAGATGTGCTGTCATCTTTTAAAAGCTCAAGGTAGGGGCGCCTGGGTGGCACAGCGGTTAAGCGTCTGCCTTCGGCTCAGGGCGTGATCCCAGCGTTATGGGATCGAGCCCCACATCAGGCTCCTCTGCTATGAGCCTGCTTCTTCCTCTCCCACTCCCCTGCTTGTGTTCCCTCTCTCGCTGGCTGTCTCTATCTCTGTCGAATAAATAAATAAAATCTTTAAAAAAAAAAAAATAAAAGCTCAAGGTAGGGGCGCCTGGGTGGCACAGTCGTTAAGCGTCTGCCTACGGCTCAGGGCGTGATCCCAGCGTTCTGGGATCGAGCCCCACATCAGGCTTCTCTGCTAGGAGCCTGCTTCTTCCTCTCCCACTCCCCCTCCTTGTGTTCCCTCTCTCGCTGGCTGTCTCTCTCTGTCAAATAAACAAATTAAAAAAAAAATCTTTTAAAAAAAAGCTCAAGGGAAAGGACTTTGTGTTTTAGACAAAGAAAATGAACTTGACGTATGGCACTGTGGCCAGCAAATGCACAACATTTATACCTTTGTATCAATAGGGGCGGCTGACCCACAATAGACACTCAGGTTTTGCTCATCTAAGTGGGAAGGAATTGAGGGTATTTCATATGAATTGAATTGGGTGGAATTAAATTGAGTCACACTGGAAAACAATAAAGGTAGAAAATGCATTGGGTTTGCAAATGATCGTATCGCTGATTAAACCGTCAACAGCAACTGATGGGAAGTTTTATGAAATAGCATTGATCCCTACTACCCGACATACACTCTATTTCCCATTCTTCTTTATTCAGATCTATTCTACTCTGTTCTATTTTTTATTTTAATTATTTTAGTCCCCAACCCACTGCACTGATCTTATTCCTCTCAAAGGCGTTGAACCGGCAGTATGGAAAGCCCCGTTCTGCCAGTAAAGGCTCTAGGCAGACCTGGGGTTGGATCCAGTACTTCCTTCCCCCTCTCTCTGTGACTTCGTGATCTTTCAGAATCTCAGTGGCGTCCTCTGTATGGGGATGGTGACTGCGTGTCAGGGTCTTTGGGACGAGCAGGGGGCAGTGCACCTGCGAAGCAGCCCGGACAGTGCCGACTGCACTGTGCCTGGGCACGTGGCCCTTAGCACCACCAAGCCGCAGCGCTGCCTTTGACTGAAGAAACAGGTCCCGATTCTTTTCAAATCAGGAGAAATGAAAGGCAGAGGAAGTGTTCCCATTTCTCATGCCTCTCTGCCTCGATCTCCCTCGGTGCACAACAGGCCAGCCCAGATGAAATGCAGCGCTGCTAGCCCACGGGCCATTCCTCGTCCGGGTCATGCCTGGAGAGTCTGGCGCCCAGTCCACTCTTCTGTTCCGGGATCATTACAGAGAGCAGCAGTGTCTCAGGTTACTAATCACTGTGTGCCAGGGCCCCTGAGACCCTGCACTGAATTACTCAGGATTCAAAAGTTTTGACCTGCCAGGGAGCAGAAAGGTAAGCCAGCTGCACAAGCTGGAAAACGGTGTGATAATACAAATGAGAGGTGTGGACCCCGAGAGAGAGACAAGGCTGCAGACTCTAGAACAATGTCCTTCTTCGGCTTCCTGCTCCTGTGACCATTTGTTACCCCATCCGTTCATTCATTCAACACTCCGTGCCCAGCCTATTTTCAGCCTGCTCAGGCTCCAGGGAGATCAGAAGCCGAAGACCAGCCTCTGTTTTTGAGGAACTCGGTATATAGGACCAAAGAGAGGAAAGAGCAGCACAGGGAACGCTACTCACAGGGGCTGTGGACCCAAGGATGCGGCGCCTGATTGGCCTGGGGGAACAGTAGAAGGCAAGATTACCAGGAGAGAAGACAGCGAAGGGCATTCGGGCAGAGGGAACAGCAGAGACAAAGACCCAGAGGGACACAGGTGATCTGAAAGCAGACCAATGGAGCCGCGGTTTGAAAGGGAGGCAGACGCAGAGCCCACTCAGGAAAGAGGGTCTGGGAAATTATAAAAGACCCTGCACGGTGTCAGACCCTCTCCTGCAGGCAATGGGGAGCCATTGAAGGATCTGGAGCAGAGGAGTGACAACTTCAGCTCTGTGATATACGAAGAGCTCTGTGGAGCCATGTGGTAGGTGCACTGAATGAAGACCCTGGAGGCAGGGAGATCATTTTGGATGCCGTCTCCACAGCCCAGGTAAGAGATGATGAGGAACTGCAGAAATTTAAACACTGGCTGAATACTTGTTCATGTGAAGGGATCGGCTTTAATTTTCTAGGTTTGATATTATTGCACTTATATTTTTTTAGAACACAGCCTGCATCTCCTATAGACACATTCTGAAGTAATTATGAATGAAATGATATGATATTTGGGATTTTCTTCAAAATAATCTGGGTGTAGGAACTGCAGGAATTTGGGGAAGAAAGAATAAATGAAACACAATTTTCTCTAAATCGGTCATTGCTGGGGGTGCCTGGGTGGCTCAGTCATTAAACGTCTCCCTTCAGCCAGGGTGTGATCCCAGGGTCCTGGGATCAAGCCCCGCATTGGGCTCCCTGCTCCACTGGGAGACTGCTTCTTCCTCTCCCACACCGCCAGCTTGTGTTCCCTCTCTCGCTGGCTGTCTCTCTCTCTCTGTCAAATAAATAAATAAAATCTTTTTTAAAAAAAATTGGTCATTGCTGAAGCTGGGGGGTGGATACTTTGGAGTTCCTTCTATTCTCTTTACTTTTGTTTATGCTTGAAATCTTCCATAAGAAAACTTTTTAAAAATAATGTAGGCTTAATGAAGAAAAGGAAATAATAGTAGTCCAAGCTAATACATATACTCACTGTGTCCTAAGAGATCTTCTGGGTATCAACAACCTTCACAGACACGATAATCCCATGACCCAGATATTATTAATACCCCCTTTACGAAAGAAGAAACCAAGGTCAGAGAGGTCTGGACCATTATTCTGAGGGTGACAGGTTCTAAGTGGTGGCATGACAATGCTAACCCATCTTGGTTAGCAAACCACAGGCTTGCCTTCTCTTAGACTCAAGGTTGGGGGGGTAACATCAGGTTTTCATTGCTTTTCTGAGCTCTGTTCCAAGAACAGGAGCTCCATCGGTGAACAAACCAGACACAGGTTGCCACTATCCTGATGATCGCGTTCTCACCAAGCATCCAGACAATAAATCACATAACTGAGCTAGTATGCTGGAAGCCAAGGGGGGAACAAAGGAGGAGAGGGACAGAGAACACGCCGTAGGGGGGGGGCAGGCGAGGAGGCGGCGCACGCTATCACAGGAGAGGACAGAGAGAAAGCCAAGCAGATAGCTGGGGGGAAACACATTCGGGGAAGAGGAAAGAGGAAAGCCTGGAAGTTCTCAAGTGTCAGCATGCATGGTGTGTTGGCAGAGCGCAGGGAGGCCGGTGTGGCCTGGGCAGAGAGAGGAAGGGGAGGGGAGCAGGAGATGAGATGAGAGAGGAAGCAGCGGGCTCCAGCATGCAGGGGGTTTTGCGACATTAAGGACCTTGGCTTTTATTTTGTGTGTGATGAGGCGTCCTGCAGGGTTTTGAGCAGAGGAGCTCTTCAGAAGAGCGTGAGCCCAGCAGGCCTGTCCGCTGCCCCTTGAGAGGCTTGCTTACAACGTTGGCCCTTAGGTGGCCCCCGGGAACCTGGGTTTAAGGAAGGTTCCCACCATTCTCGGATAAGAGGGCCCCCCTCTGCCCATTCTGTTTGTACAAACAGTGTAGCTTACGCTGAACAGCTGCCTTCCTCCAGGAGCCTGGGGTCTGCCTTTGTGCCGCCCGGGGAGTGCTTACACGGTGGGCCCCAGGAAAAACCCCGGCCACCGCGGCTCTCCCAGACGTTCCTGGGGGACAGCGCTTCATACACACGTGTCCCAGCCTGCTGCGGGGGGATTCAGGATGGCCCCCGCCACTCCATTTTTGAAGCCTGTGCCTGGTTTCCCTTGGCCTTTGCCCCACGTGCCTTTTCCTCTTGTTGATTGTGACTCATATCCTGTGCTGTACGAAATCACAGCCTTCACGACAACAGTGCGCTGGGTCCTGGGGGTCCTAGAGGGTTGCCGAAACAGAGGATGGTCTTAGGGACCTCCGGCCCAGAAATGATTGTCCTGACATTTTTAAGAAAGGTCCTTGAGCTGCCTTATTGAAGGGGACGAGGGCAGAATCAAGGAGACTGTGGAGGAACCTGTTGCAACGATCCAACCAAAAGACAGCCATGGCTTAGCGCAGGGTGGTCCTGGTGGCGGTGGTGGGGGTTCTGATTTATCGATATCGGGACTTTGGGGCAGGCGGAGGAAGTTGTTGGCAGTGCCCGTGAGGACCTGACCTGCTCCCTGGAGGGCTGTCCTCGCTCAAGCACTTTGCTCCATGCTACCCATCCCTTAGAGAGGAGAGGCTTGCGGCGGGTGCCCAGTACAACCTCCAGTAACATCTCTGACCTGTGGTGCAAGCACAGTTGGCGAAGATCTCCTCCTCCCCTCCAGCTCCCACGTGCACAGACCAGCCCATGGTGACTCTCCTCCCGCGAAAGGACAAATGTAACATCTAAGACGGAAGTGCCCTCGGCAGAAGAGGAAGACGGCGAATCAAAGATTTCGGGGAAACACTCTAGAAAAGATGTGTAACCAGCCCATCCCCGCTTCCTGACCTCCACTCCTCCAAGAGTTAATAGTGGGCAGGGAGATTTAAAACAAAAGTTTTCAAGGACAAAAAATTTTAGAAATTGCCTTTTTGGTTAAGAATACAGGTGCCGTGGGCTGCTTCTTCAGTGGAAGAAAAAGACATCTCTTTTTTATGACTTAGATTCCACAAACTTTCTTGAACTATAAATTTGAAATAGCACATTTCAAGGCAGGTGGGTGGATGGGTGTGGAGGAGGCAAAAAGCAGAAAGACAAAAGGAAGCGGGCCGGGTGAGCTCTCGGGAAGCTGCCTCGGAGCGCTCTCCCAGATTTTGAAGTTGCGGAGTGATATTATGCTAATCTATGCTCTAATTGCTCAGCAATAAACAACACCCACTTGCTGCATAAATGTCAGGACCAAAACTATTTCTAAATCTGCTTTGAAACAATGTCAGTCACCGAGAAGAGCACAAAAGAGATTGAACACTTTTATTAGCATAAAAAGTGTTAAATATATATGACTGAGGGGTATTCGTTACCGAAAGAATCAGCTCAGAGGCAGAGACTACTGTGGGGGGGGCATCGGGTACAGGGCTGAGGCTGGAGGGGCGGCCATGGTGCGCCCATGAGACTTGTCACCTATTGCCGAAAGTGTCCCGGAGCAGGTCACGGCTAAGCTTGGACAGCATGGGGGGACCGGGGAACTGCAGCCTTTCAAACAAAAGCAGAGGCTAGTGGAACAATTCTCCAGGCTTCTGTCCACCAAGTTCATACAGATGTCAAGCACTGAAGTTAAAAAATAAAAATAAGATAAAATAACCAGATTCCCTATCTGCTGTCATCACAGGCTGGGAAAGACTCGAGGCCTGCTCGTGGGGAATCCTCTCTTTTCTCTTTTGTCTGTGTCCGTCAGCAGGCAGGTGCTCAACCTCTCTGAGCCTTGGTTTCTTTGTCTTTCGTCAGTGGAGAGAATTATGCCCACCTCTGAGCGAACAGAGCATCAAGGCGCCAGGGTCTATGTAAGTACCCGAGAAGCTCTCGCACCTATGAGGGGTCTCATACCCGTTGCCGTAAGCAGCCTGCACCAGCTGGACCCCGCAAGGACTCCGCTCTGCTTCTGCTGAAGTGCAGTGAGTCTCCCTAGCTCCCCAAGTCCACACATCACCTCCACTGACCCCCAAGACCTTGCTGCCTGGTCTGTATCTAGGATGGTCACATCGAACATCGTAACTGCGGAAGGGCTCCCACAAACCACAGGCCACCTTTGCTTTCTCTCTCCTCCTCCCTTCAAGGAGCGCTGGGCGAGCCGTAAATCTTGCTGTTTGAAAGCAGGGACCTTGGCATCAGACAGACCCCATGGCAGTGCCAGGCTTTGCCGCTCGTAGCTGGGCGACCTTAGACAAGTCACATAACCTCTCTGACCCCGGGTCATCTGAATGAAAGCAGCAGGGGGAGACAGACCCTTGCGACCCTTTGTGGTTTTTGAAATTCACCATGACTGCCAATTTTGAAAACACGCCATGGAAATTTATTTAGTCAAACGAAAGTTGTTTGGGCTTTTAAAATTTTTCCCAAGACGGAAGGCGTTAGAATCTGGCCTCCTCGGAGACCGAGCTTCGACAACGTTGCAGTCTGCTCTCTTCGTGCTTCTACAGGCCAGTTTCTTGCTGCTGGTGCTGGATGGTGCTGCATCCGGCCAAAGCTTTCATTTTGCCTTTGATGTCAGTGAAATACATGCCCTTCAATAGTTGAAACCCTGAGAAGGTTTAGAGATTAAAAAAGTAAATAAGTAAGTAGAAAGCATCTTCTCCAACTCGCCAGCCTTCCCCTAAACTTCCCAGGGGTGTGTGTGTGTGTGTGTGTGTGTGTGTGTGTGTGTGCGCGCGAAAGCATTACTTAGATGCGGCTGTCCACTTCAGGGACCGTAGAACGAAAGTTCTTTCCCTAGGGCTTTCTCTGTATAGAGAACCCAGGGAATCCGTTGGCAGCAGTTAAGTTAAACTTGTGTGCCACCCAGGTCCCATGGTCCGAGGAGCCACCAGGGTGACCTGCCACCTCCTGGCACGCTCCATCCAGAACTGCTGGGTAAAGGCGCCCCTGCATGTCCCAGGGACAGCGTGACAGCCCTAGGGTGAGACCCAGCACGCCCTCGCTCCCTACAGGCAAGAGAGTGACGAGCCCCTCGGCCCGCGCTCACACGGGACGGTGTAGAGCCCTTCAACGCCCGGTGGGAACTGTGCCGAGACACCAGGAAGGCTTTATTTCCAATCCAGCGTCGTATCATGGGACTGATGAAATCTCCTGTCAGACGCTGAGTAGAAAGGCCACCAAGGGTTAACCTTCTAAAGAGCAAACCCCTGGTTTGTTTCTTCGCAAAGAACTAGTGAGACAGAAGAGAGAGAAGCTCTCCAGCCTCCCTGGAGCTGCCTGAGGGCCCGTGAGCCCCACACACTAGGAGAGACGTCCACTCAGAGGAGCTGGGACTCCAGCCAGCTGTGCGCACCCGACCCCAGGGACATAAGGGTTTGAACGGAAGGTGAGATTGCAGCGTGGAGCCCAAAGCGTGTGATCCAGGACTGAGTGTGAGGCCAATTGGAGAGGACGGTCAGAGTGTGGGCTAGAGGGAAAATCTAGTGCCGGGGCCCAGCGGCAGGTGTAACACCATCCACGCAGGTGTCCAGGGGCGAGGACCAGGAGAGCAGGGGTGGGGTGGGGCCAAGTGGCCAGGAGAGAAGCTGGGGACAAGATGTCTCTTGGGCAGAACGGAGAGACACTCAGTGCTTTCGTGTTCCGGAAGATGTTGGGCCACCTGGAAGGAGAGTATAGGTCAAGTGCAGGGAGGGACAGGAGGAAGAGTGAGGGCCTCATGGGAGTGTCAGCAGGCCCCATGGGCCAGGCACGGAGAAGAAAGCCTAGGATTTGGGACACCCTGTTTGAGGAGACATTGTTGCTTCTCCATGCGAGATTGCCAGTGAGACGAGCGTACTGGTCTCTTTCTCCCCTTAGTTGCTCTTGTAGGTGCTAGAGGATTCCCCTGACAGCGTCCCGGGTAGGTGTTCCCAATATGAGCCCTGAACTGATAATTCCCCTATTAGTTCCCCCCTTCTACAATCAACACACACCTCTACCCACTTAACATGGGAGTCTGATCTGCTGTGCTGACCCAGAATGACACTAAGAGAATGGAGTTTGGGTTAGGAGTCACCATAAAGAAGCCCCAAGAGGTCAACCCTAGGTTGACTAAGTGAGGGAGTGTAGTAAACATCATGGCAGGCATGCCTGAGTTCAAATCTTGCTGGCTACGTAATATTGACCTCAACTCTCTGAATCACATTTGCTCATCTCTAAACTTCAGATACAATACTGAGCACTGACTCTGTCAGGACCCTTTCGAAGCTCTCGCATCCAACAAGAATACTCTCACTTGTAGCTAAAAGAATTACTGACTAATCTTTAAAAAAATGAAGTGACTTAATTATCTCACCTAACAAAAAGTCTGAAAGTAGATGGCTCTAGATTTGGTACAAGGACTTAGTGACTGTAACACATTTTATTCTTTCTAGTTCATCATCCCCAGTCTATTGACTTGCTGCCTCATGGTCACAAGATGGCTGCTGCTACTCCAGGCATCATGTCCTCACACCAGCAACCTAAGTAGGAAGGAAGATGGGACAAAAGACTCTTTCCTGAGAGACTTTTTCGTATTTATACCTTATTTCAAAATAAATCAGACCATTTTCTCAAGCACCACAATATAGAATTATCGTGAGACAACTATATGATACATAGGAAAATAAGTGGCAGGTGTTCCATAAAGTACCATATGGTAGGCATTCCATAAGTGTTAGTTCCTTTTTTGGGAAGGAAGTATGGCAAGTTCCCAGCCTCTAGAGCCCCACTGCCTGGGTGACACCATGAGCAAGCTACTTCCGTCTCTGCCTCAGTTCCCTCATCTACGTTAAAGGGATAAGAGCAGGCGAGCAGTAAGCTCTCAAGAAACATTCACTGTTCTCATTACAATCTTGTTTTCTAGACTGCAGAGTCACAGGCTCAGCCCAAGGTTGAGAATTTGCCTTTGAGACCCAAGTACTAGTCAAGTAACATGTTCAGTTTGATTTTTTTGCAATATTGCTTTTAGAAATAGTGTTTAGTAAGGATGTCTGCAACATTCTTCAATCTTGGAGGTGCTAGGGAATGCCAGCAATAATTATCGCTTAGCTGGGCTCCTGTTAAAACTGAGGATACTTTAATTAAGTAGATGAGTAATCTGATGTCTCCTTAGAAAATGGGCAGTTAGTATGTAAATAGATGACTATTCATCACCAGGAAAAATGTTGCTTTATTTGCACATGCCTGGTAGGTTTGCAGCTCAAGAAGGAGTTCCTTTGCACTGGGCTAGTACAGAGTAATTATTTTGTAAATGTAACAGATACAATCAGATGGGAAAGAGATATATAAAACTGAGTTTATACACTCAACTTTAATTCTTTGTGCCACTAATTTGATCTAAATGGTCCATATTTTGTCATCAGAGCAGGGGGCTGTTATTTGAATGGAGATGGCATCCATTCATTAGATGGCCATTTAGGTATCCAACCATCATTTATTAGCAATCGCCCTGTGGCCAGCCCTGTGCCAGGCAGTCACTGGGACCACAGGGGTGGGGAAACCTGCGTCTTGACCTGGAAGAGCTCATAGCCTGGCAGAGGACAGATGGACACAAACCACTTGCACACTAAGGCTGGTAAAAGGAGTGAGTGTTGAGAACCGAAGCAGCTCTACGGGAGGGAATGAATGCCCCTGCTCAGAGCTGGGGATACGGCGGGGGCCGAAGGCTTCCCAGAGCAGCTGACCTGGAGAACAAGGAAAGGGATTTCCGGGAAGAGGAAGGAGCCCCTGCAGAGATGTGGAGGCTGGAAGCAGCACTGCGACAGAGGAAACTATATTCATTGGGGGGGAAAAGTGAGAAGGGGATGTGGCAAGATTCAAGGCAAATGTAGCAGGGCCAGGTGGCAAAGAGGCCTGTTCGGCAGAGGAAGGAGTTGGAGTCCTCTCCTGAGGCCAGTGGGGCGCATGGGAACATTTTCTTTCCTTCCTTCGTTCCTGCCTTCCTTCCTTTTTGTTTCAGTTTTGGTTTCTAGAAGACTACTTTGACTCTATCATAGGGCTTTTGACGTATGGGTTAGCTCCAAGCTGTAAAAAAGGAAGCAAGTGGTCAGGAAAAGGTCAAGATCTGAGTCTTGACTCTGTTGCTAACTCACTGGTTGGCCAAGCGAAGGCCACGTCACCAGTCAGCCTCAACCTTCTCACCTGTAAAATGGAGTTTGTGGGCAAGCTTATCTCTAAGTTCCCTCAAAATGCAAGAGTATGGAGCTTTACAATCCCAAATTCTCTGACTGCAACAGCAACAAATGTGGGAAAGAGTTCCATCAGAGAACACCGTGTACCCATGTGGCCCCCAGGTGGCTGGGTCCCCACCGCTAGCATCTGCTCTGACCCCACACAGCCCGGAAGGAGGACTCAGAGCCCCCCAAACACAGAACCAACTCCATGACCCAGAGAGGAGGTTGGTAGATTTTCCTGAACGTTTTCCAGGGCAACAAGGAGGGGGCTTTATGCACACCCGCCTTACAGCAACCCTGGAGAAGCTGGAGGAAAACACCATTTCGATGACTTAGGAGAAGAAAGCCCATTTGTCAGATTTAAAGCAAAACTATGCATTTTCTAGCTTTTGGCAAGAAAAACAAATCTTCGGATCCTAAGCAGATAAGACAACTATTAAAGAAATATATTTACAAGCTTTGCATGAGGCATTTAAAAGTAAAAACCACTGTGTGTCCCCAGAAAAGTGCTGGCAATACCCGGCAAGGGATATGAAGCCAAGGCGGGTACTTTCATTATTTAGTTGACATCATTGCCCTTTTTTTCCATTAAAAAACAGAGAGGAAAGGAGCTCATTAGTATCTACTTCTCTCCCCCACAAACATGGCTGGGATTTGATTTTTCTATTTCCAAGGCCTTTGAACAAATAGCCTTACTGCTCACAGGGAATGGAATGCGGACAAAGACCAGGCCACGCAGTGTTTTCTTCCTATGTGACCGGCGCCAAGCAGAGGGAACGTGGTGGGGAGAAGGCTGTCGAACACAGCCCTGCAGGTCCCACTTCCTCTCTTCTCAGCCCAGCTAGAGGAGAAACAGCCAAGCCTGGAAAATGAGAGGAGACTGGACTGAGAGAAAAAAAAAAAATCTATCCACAGTGAAACTTTCAAAATCAGTCTGTGGTTCCGTGCCTTTCTTGAAATGTTTGAGATTTTAGAGAACAAATTAGTCTCCCGTTTTAGTGCAGGTTGGTTCTTTCACTGTCTTGCTCACCAAGTTGGCCACCCTGGGTAGAAAACTTTGGAGACATGTCATGCCCAGTTCAGGGTGTTTCTTTGTGTGGGGAGAGAAGGTGTCCCCTGGCTTAGACGGCAGACAGGCCTTCGTGATGCTTCTCCACAGAGAGCAGGCCTGGGGCTGAGGGAAGGGTCACGGGCCCTGAAAAAGCATCCTGACCCGACCCTGGCTCTGGGCTTTGCCCACCTTGGGTCTTTGGTCTAAGTATTTCATTTCACTCAGCCTCCTTTTTTCATCCATAAAATGGGGGCTAACAAACCTATTCCCAAATGCCCAGCGCTCCGTCTTTTCTCAGGAGGCAACTAGAAGTTTGGTGTGGGAAGAGGGTGGGCTTTGCAGTGAGGCAGACCTAGACTCCGCACCCAGCCAGAGATTAGGAAACCGAGGCTGTGTCTGGAATCAAGACCCCAAAGGACAACCCCACCCTGTTGTGGCCCTCATTTCCCTGTCCCCTTTCTCACCTTCTCTCCTTCCTGCCTTCTACCTTCGGCAGTCAGGGGCACAGGTGTTCCCCTTGTTGGGCTCAGGTCATCAGAGGACAGGGGGCCTTCCATCCGACTCCCAAGCACAGGGTCCCTGATGCTTCATTTGGTTGGTGCCTTTATAACTGTTTCTTGCTGCTTCTTTTCCTTTCTATGCTTCTGCAGGGTGACTGCTGCCAGCGAGAAGCTGTTGGAGACACGAGGCTCGCGCGTGGTGCGGGAGGTTTCCTGGGACTGGAAGTCTCACCCCTGCAAACGGCAACGTGCACACGTGCGCTGTGTTCTCAGTCTGACCTGCGCAGTGACCGGCTGGCAGCGACGCGGTCCTGGCAGTGATGGGCTGATGACCGCCACTGGCAGAACGGTGGCTTCAGAGCGAGGTCCACACAGTGAGAAACCGTAGTGGACAATGGTTAAAAACATGAATTTCTTTAAAGGACCTGGATTCCGATCCCTGCTGTGGACAAGTGGGGTCATCTTTCTGGGTCTGGGGCCCCACGCTTATCAAATAGGGATGAGATTGCCTGTTTCAGTGGCTCATTGTAAGGATTAATCGGGGCTGTGGGCTTGCAGCTTCTGGCACGTAGTACCATGGGCGGGATCTTCACCGTCCTCCGTTTGCACTCTGCCCCTTCCAGCCCCGGATGACGAGCGGTTGTTGGGGGGGGGGGGTTCTGTGAATCATTGAAGTGAAGGGTCCTGCTTGTGAGGGTGGGAAGTGTCTGGATGGATTTGGGTCTGACGCTGTGTGACTGAGTGACTGCGCCCCCAGGATAATGAGATACTGAAATTAGAGCCCAAACAGCCACCCACTCCTGTGGGGAAAGAGAAAGCCATGGAAGCTGCTAGTGAGTCAGAGCTGAGAAGGCAGCACCGCAGTTTAAGGACAGAGGAAAGCTAGGGAGCGGTGCCAAGAAGTTTCCATAGCCATGACTCAGGAAGAGCTTTTCTCAACTTTCTGAAACAGCATCCCTCCTGAACTAGCCAGCCCTTTCTGGTTAGGCAATCTGCTTTTTAATAATTCTTAAAAAGCTTGGTGAACAAGAGAGAGGATGCTAATGTGTGTGTGGGGGAGGGGTCATCCATTCTTCTGTGCATCCTCAACAAGCCCTGAGACGTAGGTATCGATATCCCCATTTACAGAGAAGGAAACCAAGGTTCAGAGAGGTAACACCACTTGTCCAATGTCACACAGCTTGGGATGGAAATTGGGGTCTGTCTGCAAAGCCTTGCTTTTCCCACGTAACTACACTGCATTCCACTATGGCGAGTTCAGGTTAACAACGTTGGAATGCACTCATGTTTTGCTGGGACGGGCTAACAAAAATCACTGGAAAACAGTCCTTTCAGACGAGACTATCTGGGGGCCTATGCACAAGCTTTCCAGCTTAATCGCAGGCTCCTTGGCAATCCCCAGCGGGCTCGCCGTAAGCACTCACTACATGTTGACTGGCTAAGGACTTACAGCAACTGCTGACATTTTTTTAGAGTTTACTATGTGCCAGGCTCTTTCTCAAGCACTTTTATGTCATACCCCATTTAAGCCTCACAATAACACTTAAGCAAGAGGCACTATTATTACTATTTTACAGATGAAGAAACAGAGGCACAGAGAGGAGAAATAACTTACCCAAGAAAACACAGCTAAGAAGTGGCAGACCCGGGATTCGAACCCAGGTAGCTGTTCTGGCTGTGGAGTGTATGTTCCCAATCCCACTGCTATGGAGGCCTTTCCTAATTGAAGAAATGATGGGCGGACAGACGGACGTCAGGCAAAGGAGAGAAGGGATCCATCAACAAGTCTGAGGGGTGAGTGACATCTCCAGTTTACACACGAGGAAACTGGGCTCAGAAGGTGGACATGACTTGGAAGAGTCGCTCACCGCAGGGCTGAAATTTGAAACAAAACTATCTCCCACCAACACCCAAGGTCTTTCCAATCCTGCAGGGTGCCCCCCCGGGGGACCAGGGGGACAACTACATACCACGGAGGGTGAGGGGGCTGCAGCCTCCTGGGGCAACTGGCTGGTGGAGGAGCTCCAGCCTTGGAGGCCAGCCCCCCACCACGCACACCGCCGATTGGCAGCCTTCTTGTGAACTTTGCTCATTGCAGGTTTTCATTTTCAGTGACGCTCCTGACAGCTTTTGTGGGATGATTGCAGGGTGGAAGACTGCAGTCTTTAAAGGTTTGGTAAAAACTCTGCAAGTGGGAGGTCTGTCGTCTTCCCTGGGGCGTGTTGTCAGCCGCTACTTAACATACCACGGAGGGTGAGGGGGCTGCAGCCTCCTGGGGCAACTGGCTGGTGGAGGAGCTCCAGCCTTGGAGGCCAGCCCCCCACCACGCACACCGCCGATTGGCAGCCTTCTTGTGAACTTTGCTCATTGCAGGTTTTCATTTTCAGTGACGCTCCTGACAGCTTTTGTGGGATGATTGCAGGGTGGAAGACTGCAGTCTTTAAAGGTTTGGTAAAAACTCTGCAAATGGGAGGTCTGTCGTCTTCCCTGGGGCGTGTTGTCAGCCGCTACTTAGAGATGTTTCTTTACAAACCCAGGTGCCTGAGCTCCTGGGGAGGACAGCCTGAGCTTGGTCGAAGGCCGGGACGAAGAAGGAGGGGGACGCCAGGAGAGAGGAGGCTGTGAGATGATGGCAGGGGTCTCCAAGGAAAGCCTGTGCCCAGCCCCCCTCGGAGGCTCTCTGAGGCCACAGCTGTGGTCTCTGTGTCTGCAGCCAGGCCTGGAGAGAAGCCCGCAGTCTGGCAGGACCCATTTCCTTTTGTGCCCCTGGAAATCTAATTCCAGATCCTCACTTGTCTTTGGCTCTTTGCCTCTGTCTCCCTCCCTTTTCTCTACTCTTGGGGGGCTCGAGTCCCACTGAAGCTTAAGCTTGCCAGCCCGACTCTTCCCCTTCCTATCTCTCCTCCACCCTTTCTTCTGCACACCTTCATGGAGGCAAGCCCCAGGGACATGGAGACATAGCAGATGCGGCCTCCATGGGAAGATTCTCCCGGCCCAGGGGGACATCTGCAGATGCAGGTGACTCCAGGCACAGGAGAAGAGCTGAAGGGATCAGTGGGAAGTGGGGAAATCTGTGTGGCCAGAGAGGCAGGGAGGCTCCATGGGGGCTGTGGGAGGACGGGGCCCTTTGCAGGAAGAGCACACAAGGATGGGCATTCTGATCAGAGACGCATCCCATGCCGAGGCAGGGACAGGGGGAAGAAAGCAGCTCAAGTGAGGACAGGCACGGGGTTCCATGCGACTGGAGCAAGGAGGGTGGATGGGGACGACTGGGCAGAAAAGTGGCTCAGAGATCATACAGGGCCGAATGCCCTTCAGAAAGTTCTGGCATTTCCTGTGAGCCAACATTTTCTTCTGTGTGGTCTCAGGAGCACTCATTTCAGACTCAACTTGCAGCTCTTGCAGAAATGCAGATCTGGTTCCGACTCCCACACCCAAAGGATTAAAATCTCAGGCGATGCCCAAGAAGGAGCATTTTGAAAATGCTCTTGAATAAACGGTATACCCTCCTGGACGCAGTGGGAGCCATAGAAGGTTTTCAGCGGCAGTGAAGAGATTAGCTCTGCCTTTTAGGCATATCCCTCTGGAGGGGCAGGGGTGATGGCGTGATAGGAGGCTGTCACGGAGCAAGTCCCCTGTGCACCAAGAGTGGGACAGGGGCCAACTGCCCCAGGCAGAGGGAGCCTCTCTACCGAGCACCCCCCCCCCGCTAGCAGAGGCCGCCTCGAACGTTCTTGAACGTCCTCGAACGTCCTCAAAGACCCGGGGCGCCAGCACCCATGCAGCGTCAGCACAGGTGAGCCTCACAGCTGGTAAACCACGCAGCCAGGGCTATGCACGGGCAGTCCCAGCCCGACAATCCTGTGGCCTGGCGTGCGGTGCCGGGCCTCGGCCGCAAGTAGGCAACCCTGAAATGACTGTGGCAGAGACAGCCCAAGGGAGCAGAGCTCGATGGCAGCTGGCGGGCCCCGCATCCTCGTCCCGCTCCGGGGAGGGAGGCACCGCCTCCGGGACTCGGCGGCAGAAGTTCTCTGCAGGCAAACCTTCCTTCATAGTTGTTTCTACATGTGGCCAGGGTTCAAAAAAAAAAAAAAAAAAAAA
>NC_048220.1:84628305-84705175 GCF_002007445.2 Ailuropoda melanoleuca | reverse complement strand
CTTTGCAGGAAGAGCACACAAGGATGGGCATTCTGATCAGAGACGCATCCCATGCCGAGGCAGGGACAGGGGGAAGAAAGCAGCTCAAGTGAGGACAGGCACGGGGTTCCATGCGACTGGAGCAAGGAGGGTGGATGGGGACGACTGGGCAGAAAAGTGGCTCAGAGATCATACAGGGCCGAATGCCCTTCAGAAAGTTCTGGCATTTCCTGTGAGCCAACATTTTCTTCTGTGTGGTCTCAGGAACACTCATTTCAGACTCAACTTGCAGCTCTTGCAGAAATGCAGATCTGGTTCCGACTCCCACACCCAAAGGATTAAAATCTCAGGCGATGCCCAAGAAGGAGCATTTTGAAAATGCTCTTGAATAAACGGTATACCCTCCTGGACGCAGTGGGAGCCATAGAAGGTTTTCAGCGGCAGTGAAGAGATTAGCTCTGCCTTTTAGGCATATCCCTCTGGAGGGGCAGGGGTGATGGCGTGATAGGAGGCTGTCACGGAGCAAGTCCCCTGTGCACCAAGAGTGGGACAGGGGCCAACTGCCCCAGGCAGAGGGAGCCTCTCTACCGAGCACCCCCCCCCCGCTAGCAGAGGCCGCCTCGAACGTTCTTGAACGTCCTCGAACGTCCTCAAAGACCCGGGGCGCCAGCACCCATGCAGCGTCAGCACAGGTGAGCCTCACAGCTGGTAAACCACGCAGCCAGGGCTATGCACGGGCAGTCCCAGCCCGACAATCCTGTGGCCTGGCGTGCGGTGCCGGGCCTCGGCCGCAAGTAGGCAACCCTGAAATGACTGTGGCAGAGAAAGCCCAAGGGAGCAGAGCTCGATGGCAGCTGGCGGGCCCCGCATCCTCGTCCCGCTCCGGGGAGGGAGGCACCGCCTCCGGGACTCGGCGGCAGAAGTTCTCTGCAGGCAAACCTTCCTTCATAGTTGTTTCTACATGTGGCCAGGGTTCAAAAAAAANAAAAAAAAAAAAAAAAAAAAAAAAACGGGTGAGTTCAGAATAGCGTAACACCGGAAAAATCTCCCCCCCACACCCCTCATTTTACTGTTAATGGTGTTTGGTGTATCTTTCCAGAAAAGTGTTAGATGAGCACAAAAGAAGTCTGCTGAGCACAAATGAGCTCGTAACTCCACGTGCAGTACTCGAACCGGTGTGTGTCTGTTCATTTAAAGTATGTCCTTCGTAGTGCCTCATGGGCGCTTACGGAGATAGGTCTCATTCTTTTTCGCGGCTACATAGACTTTCGTGGCATAGACTCAACTTCATTTTATTCTATTTTATTTTTAAGAGTTCAGCTTCTTATTGAACAGCTTACAGAAGAGGCTGAGTCAAAAAGACCAAAGCGTGAGTCCTCATCAGGACTTTCATGGCTTCCACTTTCTTCTCCTCAGCTGGGACAGCAGTGGTGGAGGGAGCAGGACCTCCCGTGGGGGGCTGCCCCAGCTGCTGGGGGGGTGTCCAGGAGCCGCACTTTGCACATGAAGCTCTCGACGTCCACACTGGCCGGGGTCTTTGCAAACAAGCCCTGCTAGAAGGTTCAGCATTTACACCCACTGCTTGAAGGAAGGCAGTGATCTTCTCCTGCAGGAATGAGGGCCAAGTAGACACAGGGGAGCTCTGAGACGGAGACCACGGTGCGGGCGAGTCCTGAGCGGGCCCTGCCTCGCAGGGTCCTAGGCCCCGGATGAAGTGAGCTACCTCAGAAGGACTGAGTGATGTGGGAAAGGAAGAAGAAAAATTGTTGAATGTCCTTACTACCTACCGCCCATGGACAAGTCCTTGAAACAGCTGAAGTCACCATCCTCTGGGAGCCCAGCTGCCCCGATGTTGACACTTTGTTAAGGGCAAAAGGCAGTCTTAGCTTAACACCATCCCCATCCCCCAGGATCCTGTAAGCCCACTTTAACATATGAAAATTCCTTTGGAAATGTCCTTTATCTCTAACCCCCCCAAGATTCATGTTAGCAAACATCCCCCAAGCATACGGCCCGCCGATACACATCTGCAGGGTCTCATGACTCAGGTTTTATTAGACGGTAATAAATGACCTTTTCCTGACAATAGCAGCCCCCTCAAGGCCCTGGAAGCCTTGCTCCAAATTCCTTAGAGTTTTATGCTCTCCTGAAACCCCTCCCAACTTGAAAGTATATAATCAGTCACCTGTCACAACCCCAGGGCAGCCCTTTCTGCCCATGGGTCCTGTACCCATGCTTTAATAAAACCACCTTTTTATACCAAAGACGTCTCAAGAATTCTTTCTTGGCCTTCGGCTTCAAACCCTAACGTCTTCCCTACATTACGGAGCACCTCAGCGGCAGCTGAGGACAGGGGGTCAACTTCATTTATTTTCTTTTTAACCAGCCCCTGTAACTCAGCTTTAGTTTCCAGGTTTTGCTTTTAAAAACATGACTGTCCTCTTCTTTATGCCCCATGCTGGGTTTTTTCTTATTTGCTCCCTCTCCTGTCTGTGCCATGATGACTAGTTCTTCATATCAGACCTCAGTTACTCACCATAGAATTAATTACTAATTGCACAACATTTTCTGTGTCTCCAACTGCAGTTGCTCTAAGCTCCCTTTAAGGACGGAGTCTTTAGGGGTGGCTGGGAGGCTCAGTCTTTTGACCATCTGCCTTTGGCTCAGGTCATGGTCCCAGAGTCCTGGGATGGAGCCCTGTACTGGGCTCCCTGCTCAGCGGGGAGCCTGCTTCTCCCTCTCCCTCTGCTGCTCCCCCTGCTTGTACTCTCTTGCTCTGTCAAATACAAAAATAAAATCTTAAAAAAAAAAAAAAAAAAAGGACGAAGCCTCAGCAGCAAGTGTACCAAGGAGACCTGGACCCATCACTCTGGTCCTAAGGTGCCTGTTGGTTGCAGATTTCCCAAGAATCAGGGCCCATGGAGACCCATCCCTAAGCCTCCCCTGGGTTCTCCAAATCTGTCCCCTTTTGCAGCAGCAGATGTTAAAATGCAGGAGAAATTGCTCAGACTTTGAAGTCATTCTAAAGCAGGATCAGATCTTGGCTTTGCCTTTGTGAGTGCCAGAGGGTGAATCACTCACCCCTCCGAGCCTCAATTTCCTGACCTGTAACATAGGATAAATATAGCTGCCAACGCCAAGGCTGAAGGGTCATGGAACAGTCCTATCTTTATATATCCAAAGGGCTTACCAGAGTGCCCGGTGTCCCGCAGGCGCGCTGCACACACTGGCTCTGCGGTCATTGTTGGGGCAAGCCCAGATTTGGCTAGGAAAGGTTGAAGAGTTGCAAATGGATTCTCCCCACCCCGACCTGGGCCCAGCAGGTGTCCTCTCTGCGGCTGCCAAACCCATTCTTTCTGACCTTTAGGAACTCATTCAACTGCCAATGTTAACTGGCTTCNCCCTGGGGGGGGGGGGGGGGCTGGGCAGATTGCTTAGCCGTTTAGCATCCAAATGGGAACCTTCACACGCTGCTGGTGGGAATGTCAACTATGGGACCACTCTGGAAAGCAGTCTAGCAGCTTCTTAAAAAACTCAGCATCAATTTACCCTTTGACCCATCCTAAGTGTTAACCCAGAGAAAGGAAAGTTTGTGTCCACAGAAAGATGAACACATGAATGTTCATAGCTTCCCTGTTGAAAATAGCCGAAAGAGGGGGGCGGTTTGGGGAAGAGCCCAGGTGTCCGTAAACAAGAGAATGAATAAACAAGCTGTGGTATATTCACACAGCGGGGTACCCCTCAGCAATAGAAAGGGACAAGCTACTGATACACGCAACAATATGGACAAATCTGGAAAACAATATGCCAAGGGAAAGAAGTCAGCCGCAAAAGACAAACATACTGTATGACTTCATTGTTACAAAGCTCTGGAAAAGGGGAAACATGCCTATAATGGAAAAAAGTCAGAACCGTGATTTCTTGGGGGCAAGTGGTATGGGTATTGCCCAGGAAGGCACACGAGGGAACTTTCTGGAGTGATGGAAATGTTCTAAATCTCAATAAGGTTTAGGTAACACGGTGTATACGTTTTTGAATTTCATTGAACAGTACAATTAAGATTTGTGCGTTTCTCTCTATGTAAATTTTATCAACAAAACATAAATAAATTTTGAACTCTAGGTAATGATACCCACGCTGAAGTGTTTAGGGGTGACTTACTTTGAAATGCATCAAAAATGAGGTGGATTGATGGATGGGGGGATGGACAGATATGTGGTAAAATAAACGTAGGAAAATGCTAACGATTGCAGAATCTGGCAGAGGGGTGGGCGCACAGGTGCTCATTGTGAACGTCTTTTAAATTTTCGGTATGTGTGAAATTTTTCCCAACACAATGATGGGAGGAAGCATCAGGAACCTTAGTACCTGGGTTTGAATTCTAGCTCCACCCCTTCCTGGCTCTGTGACCTCAGGTCACTCAGCCTCCCTGTGCTGTGAGTTTCCTCGTCTGTAAAACGGGAGTGAAGCGTTGGGTTATTCCAAAGATTACATGAGTTATCACCTGTGAAGCCCTTGGGACAGTTCCTGGCACACAGCACTTAGTGAGTGCTTTCTTCGGCTCACCTATACACCAAGATGCTGACTGTGTCTCTGTCTTCAAGGACTGTTTCTATATGAGCCCCACCAACATTCACCCTGAGAGGTCCCCTTGCAGCCAGACATCATTGAATCTTGGAGCCTAAAGTCCCAGGAGTCTCGGACAAGGGGTTATTCTCTTGGAACCCCAATTTCCTCAACTCACATCGCTCTGAGCTTTTAAAAGGATTAAATAAAACAGCAAGGCAACTGAAGCAGGGTTCGATAAATGTTCACCGAATGCCTACTTCCCAAACTAACCTCTGCTCTCCACCGACATAATCGGAAGGGGTTGATTGAGTCATGGCCTAACGCAGGGCCCCTGCGTGTGCGCTCCCTGGGCAGGATCGCAGGTGCAGGGCCCTGCAGCCTCCAGCAGGTGGAGGTGGTGGTAGGCGGGGCTGTCAGAGAAGGGAACATCTTTACCCCCAAGCACTTGGGGCAACTTCTCTGCAGCCCCTCTCAGGGATGCCACCCCGGCCGTCAGTGGCCTGCCGGCAGTCTATTCAGCCCGGAGTCAGGAGTCAACAAGACTGATCCTGGAAGAGACGTCCCGGTATTTCAGACTCTGTAGGACACCAATTATGTGGCTTCTCCATCCCGGAGACCGGCAGGCCATCGTGTGAGGATGTGCCCTGGTAAACAAATAGACCAGAAGGGGCTGTTCACAATGTCAACAGCCGATTATCCGGCATAGTTTTATTAGAACATGATCAGAGAGAGAGCAGATTTTGGCTTAACAGTTGCAAGACCTACCCTGGCAAACTTTGGAATCATGTACGAGACCATCTACTAAAATTCCATGGAAACAGTCATTTAAACAGAACATTTAAACTGATTGGCAGGGCTTTCTAAAGCCTATTATATCATGACTTTTAAAAATTTTCCAAATGGATACTTTGACTTCCTATAGAAATGCCCTCTCCAGCCCACCGACCCCGCCACCCCCAAAAAAGAAAATCCCTCCATGGTTGACTTCACTGGCTTTTAGGGAAGCAATTTCTCACCCTCAATCTTAAAATCCATCTGGATTTCAAGAGGATTTTAATGCATGCATTGCCGATACTCTTATTTCTTGCAAAAATGCTATTCTGTAAGAGAAATTTACAAACCCCCCAGAGTCTCTTTAGAGATCTTTTTTAAATGCTTTGACGCTGTAGGAGTTGAAGGGCTGCTCGGAGCTCTGTGTGTGTTTTTTACCTTCCTCTTGGCAACACTTAAATGGAATTCAAATCCCAAATGTCATGAACTTTCCGCTGAGCTTAAGCTGGTTAGGGGAGGCTTCTCTAAGTAAGCAAACCAAGTGCAAGGCAGTTAATAAAGAGATTTAAGGGCACGTTAAGTGGTACGATGGGATCGAAGGTTTTCACCCTCATTTGGCACCATTCCCGTTACCCAGGTAGCCGCTGACACCCGGTTGGCTCCCTCCCCACCAATTCCTGCACAAACTCAGGTGCCTCACCAGCTTCTCCAGAAAACACCATCACACTAAACATTGATATTTTTATTGTCTTTTTTAACCCAAGATTTCTGGCATCCCAAGGCAGACCCCATTACAGTCCACACACTATCTGCGTGTTCACGAGGGCCCATTGGACATGACATTCCCAAATCTCCCCTTGACCCCAAGCCATCAAAATACTCCTTTGCCCAATCATCTTTCCTCGTCACGCTGCTGTCAGAGGCAATGTTGCAGAGTGGTTGAACTTCAGATTTTGGACTCGAGAGTATGGATTTTCAACCTCCAGCTCCATGACTCTCTGTCTATATGGCCTTAAGCCAGCGACTTCACCTTTCTGGACCTGTTCCCTCATCTGTAAACTGGAGATAACGGTGCTTACCATCGAGTTGTGGCAAAGATTCATGTAAGCCCTTTACAGCAGTGCTCTTCGGGTAAGGTGCGTTTAGGAAATGAATAAATGAATGGACCCACCTAATTTAGAGGACAAATTTGCAGACACTATGTTAACAGAATGCTCTTGAAAGTGTTTCTCTCCTGAGAGCAGCTGTGGTAAACACATCATTCTCCATCCTGAAGAGCCATACGCTGGGTATCTCGGATAGGGCTCTAGTTGATTCATTTCAGAACTCTCCCCACCCCACCGCAGTACTGGGGTACAGGGGGCAGCACTGCCATCTTAGCTCTCTCTGGGACCCCTGGCATAGGCTATTCAGCCACGCTGCCAGACGGGAGTCAGGGCAGCCGCTATAGAGGCAAACCTGATAAGTGGCTTTGGATCCTTCGGGAGGCAAAGTGCTATTCAATGCCATTTTGGATGTGAAGTCTAACCTCCAGGGCCCAGCCAGAGACCTGGAAAATCCATCACTTAGCAACAGCTGGCCCTGATCAGAAAGAGACATGAGAGTGCTATTGTGACCTTGGGGACACAGCGTTGGAAAACCACCAACAGCTACTGATTAAAAACGACCCTGAAGGCAGAAGTGTCTGTAAATAACAATTGCTTCTCAGTGATATGAGGACACAGAATGGGAACAAGAACCGGGCTCTGGCCAGCTCAGCCAGGGACAGGCCCTGGGACAGGCTGTGTGACCTGGAGCCAGACTTTAAACTCACTAAATGTCACTCTCCTCACCTGTGATGCAAAAACTCCAAATCTTACCCTTCAACCTTATTGCAACGACTACATGGCTGGTATATATAAAGCACTTACCATGGGGCCAGCACAGAGTAAACATTAAAGACTCAGTAGTTGTTGTTAATAGTGATTAAGTTTATGACCCAAAAATTCACTCTGAATACCCAGAGCTGTGTTATCTAACATTCTAAATAATACCTAAATTCTCTTACACAAATGTGACCTTGCAAGGATTCCCCCAGGGAGAGAATGACATATTCCCTTGCCGATCTCACTTAGTCAACTTGTCTGTTTATCTATTATACATACACACACCTGTGTGTGCACATATACACATGTGTGAACATACAATGCACATGTTTATATATACATACATATATGTAAATATCTACATATGCAGAGTGCTTTGAGGTTCGCACAGATGCACAAGTATTATATGTTGTTAATATTAATACAAATAGGAATGATAATAAATCATTCATTAAATGTTTAAGCACCAAACACCATGCCATAGTATATACACACATATAATTTTTTCCATGCTATCAAAAACGTGGTGCAAAAAGTGCTTGCTATTATCCAGTGTCAGATGTCTGACTCAGTATCATAGTCAGATATATCACAGACAAAGTAATTGAAAGCAAGGTGAATACATGGAGAAATGAGAGAAGTTATATTAATGGCAGAGCCAAGTTTAAACTCAATCTTGAATCTATCATTAACACCCTTGGTATTTACTCCAAGCTTCTGATTTAAATAAGTAAATAACTAGAGGATGGATGGATGGACGGATGGATGGACGGATGGATGGAAGGAAGGATGATAGATGGATAAGTGGATGGGTGAATGAGCGGATAGATGTTGGGTGGATAGATGAATGGATGATGGATAGATGGATGATGGGTAGATGAGTGGATCACCAACTGAAAGAGGGGAAAGTTTTAGATGATAAAGGTAATGAGTTCAGCTTTGGAAGTGTTGAGTTTTTGGTGCCACTGGATAAATGAATGATGGCCATGTCCAAAGGATGGGAGAACACATGGACCTAGAAAGCAAAAAAAATAAAAATAAAAAAAAAATAATTCTGGGCTAGAGGTATAGAATTTTAGCATTAACTTCACTTCCCTTATCCTCAGTTTTCCTTTGTATAAAAAATGAAAGTAATAATATTTTCTGGAAGGATTTTGGAGAATGATACATTCTACTTCAGACTGGGTTTTCTGGCTGTCTCCCCATTGATGGAATTCAGATGATGAGACAAATAAACAACTTACAGTAACAAGTATAATGACTCTTGCTTCCTCGTGCATGAAATGCCCATGTGTTTCAGCAAATAATTCCATGGAAAAGGAAGACTGAGCAAAGATGATGAGGGCACAGATAATTGAGAGTTCAGTTGATCTGTTTCATCATGGCCATTCCACATGGCTGGGGCCCACCACCCTCAAAATGCAGTAACATCTGCACTCCCTTTAGATATCGATATTCAGCCTCTTTTGTCACCCCCTAGCCTAAGACTGTGTCCAAATTTGGTCTGGAACTTGAGTTTCCCTGAGCTCTTTGGACATTTCCAGGCAGGAGACCAAAATTGCTTTCACGTTGCATCCTGACTAAAGGGTAACTGGGCTGGACCTTCATCAAACAGAAGAAATGGAGTAGGAGCAAAACGTATTATCACATGTCTGGGATGCGAGGTTGTCCTGGGAGGCAAAAAGCTGAGAGTTCACCTTGACAAAGTCAATGGGAAAAGAAAGATTCTTTTTTTTTTTCTTTTTTTTTTTTTTGATGCTAGAAAAGTCCGCAAATAGAAGAGGCTTCTGAGGGAAGGATGTACTGCTTAGTGAGAAAGAGACCCAACTTGGCGTTGGAAGAACACAAGTTATTTCTATTCCTAATCTCTAACTCTGGCACTAAGAGGCTCTGTGACCTTGAGGAAGTGACCAAGGCCCTCTGACTTTCAGCTTTGTCTGTGAAATAGGGGTATCTCTCTCTGGGTTAGTCAGGACTTTGGTGGTTGCAAGGGACAGAAATCCAACTCAACGTGACTCAAGAAGAAGTAGGAATTTATTGGGCCTTTCATACTCCTAGCAGAGCAGGGGCTTGCCAGTCAGGTAAACTTGCAGAGTTCAAATCCCAGCTCTTCCATTTATACACCATGTGACCTTGGGAAAGTTACCCCAATCTCCTGAGCCTAAAACTCGTTAGCTATGAGACATGGATTCTTATCGTACATGGGGAGCATCCTGTCCATAAGGGATACCCAAACAATAGTTGTACATCGCAATAAATGGCACTACCACTGGCCCAATAGCTCACTTGGCTCAAAGCCCTGAGACTTCTTAGATGCTTTCTTTTGCTTACCCTCCAAAATTCGGTCCATCTGCAAGTTGTAACAGCTCTATCATCGACATTTTTTTCTGATGATGTCAGTACTGTGGGCTTAAAGAAGAAAGGACAACACAAAATGGGTTATATCCTTATTTGGAAGCCATAAATAACCTTGGACCTCGTTGCCTGAGCAAGTTTGGCAAACACCAGGGACTGACCATGACCTGCGGTGTGATCATTTTTCCCACTGAAGTTAGAAAAAAAACTCAGAGATTTCCCAAACAAGTATCCTTCCCAGACTTGAAATTAGGGAGATAATGCCCTTGGTAGAGTGGTGGGGCTTGGCTATTGGTAGAGCTTCAGGTATTAGAGAGGCTCTCAAAACACTTCAGAATCAATTGCTTTTTCTACCTTAACACAGATTAACTTTCCAATGGGATTCTGCGCTCCTACTAAGCTCATTTTTACCCCACTGTCCATCTTCTCTGCAAATCAAGAGAAATGTCTCCATATCCTCTCAATCTCCAAAACTACCAAAGGAAGAATGAGAAGAAGCCCAAAAAAGCATGTTGTTAGCTTGACGAGGTGGAATAGCCCTAGAATAGCTGTCAGGAAACCCAAGATCCAACCTTCTTCTGTGTGGGCTGCTTGTATAAACTTGGACGTGTCCTTTCCTGTTGAACTTCCGGTATCTCGCCTGTCAAAGGAGCAGGATTAACTCATTTCTAACAACCTTCTGGCTCTGACTTTTTGTAGGTGGGGACCATGGCTAGAAGCACACCTTTCCTCCAAAGAAAGTGTGTTTGCTGCTGCTTCTGCTTTACCAGTCAGCATCTTTCTACTCTAATGGCATGACTTTCAGCCTCAAATCCAGGCAGGCAAGAAGGCCATCTTTTTCTCTATGACCTAACTTAATGGATTTTTGAGCCCCTGTTTCCTCTGGGTAGCAGGAAACATAATCTTGCAAATTCAAGGTAAACTCAGTCACTTATGAATTTCCACAGTCTCATTTGTGTCCATTTAGATTTCTCACTCTTTCTTGTCTTTTCCTTCTCCCCAGAAGATCTAACTCTGGGGACCTCACAGCTCCCCCTGGCATCCAAGGCANAAAGCATGTTGTTAGCTTGACGAGGCATCCGTCTTCAGGGTGGTCCCCCTGGGGCTTCTGTTGACACGTAGCATGCTCAACTGCACTCGGTTTGTTGGCTTTATTTATTCCCGATGTTTTTGCTCTTCCGGGGCCCAGCCGACGTCCTATCTCCCTCAGCTTCCCCGATGGCCGGGCCCTACCAGCCGCTCTTCACCACTCTTGCCCTGACCACAAGGCATCGATGGGGCCTCTGACCTCTCCACATCTGCCGGGGCACAATCACTGCTCTTGTGTCTCCAGTCTAGCTTAGTCTTNCTAGCTCAGTCTGCAAGACTGCTACTTCCCACAGTCTCAGATGCAAAGTCGGAATGGGACCCTTCCGATCTTGGTGTCTGTGTATCACCTGAGATTTCTATTGCTCCCATCCTAGCACTGAGTCTACCTTGAGGACCTTCTAGGAATATTCGCCTACGTCTCACTTTCTTCTCTCCTCTCCTCCTTCTCTGCCTCACCTTACCTACTGGATGTTTACCAAGTCCGAAGTGGATGAATCAACTGTTTACACTCCGTCACCGGGCAGAGAGGCTTTTAATTTATGGAGTCAAATTTATTAACTATAAAAAAATTTTGTAGCATTTTCTGTCTTTAAATTCCGGATTCTTGCGATCATAAGCCTCAGTTTTTGAGAAATTTATTCTGTTATGTGTTTTAAGATTCCCTATTTGGGAATCTTTTACCAGGATTTTTCTTGGCTATAGATGTTCTTTTTCTGAGTGCAGGGTGGTTCTCCCTGAATAGTGGCAGGTGAGGAATGTATGACAAGTGGAGGGGGATGAAATGGGAGGCAGTGTGGTCTAATGTCTCAGAATATTGCCCGAGTGTAATCACCTGTCTCTCCAATGGACCTTGATCCCCCAAAAGACAAATGCGTAACTGCGATCATTCCATCCTGAACCTCCAGGTTTGGTCCGAAGGCTCAAAGTGTGCTGAATTAATTCCTTAGAACATCTGAGTCACAGAACTCTGGGTCTCCTTTTCAAATTAATTTTTGACCTGAAAACTAATTACATTTTAGTTTCTCGAAGGTACAAAGGAAAGAATAGGGAGGTAATCCTTCCCTTCCTCTCTTCCTCCCTCACTTCCTTCCTTTCATTTCTTTCTCCTCAGAACAACATGACAAAAGAGGAACGCATCTGCCTTTATCCAGTGGTACAATATATTATTCCTCACATCTACCTGCCTTCTTGTGGATACCTCCTCTGAACCGTTAGCCGAGAAACGTCCTCCGTGAGGAATGCTGTTTTGGTGAATTATACACATTAAATCAGTCTGCAGGATAAGTGTTAGGGAAGATTTAGATTGCTGAGCACTTAAGAAAAAAAAGAACGTGATTAGCAAGGATAAAAGAGATAATGGGGTACCCACGGAGGTGTAGCCAGGGAGACCCAGCAAAAGGCCAGAGTAGAGGAAATGTGAAGGAACGAGGTTGAAGGACATTAAATCTGTCCCAGCCAGAAAATGAGTGTCATCCTAGCTTTGGGGGTGAGCAGGCATTCTGGTGACAATAACCGAGACCCTTCCCTCTGGGATCCAAGCCCCAGTCTGGCTAATATCAAAGTCAAAACCTTCTTGCCTCAAGTAAGTGCCACATAAATACCAAGAAAGCGCTGATCTTTTTGTCTCAGCACGCGCCCCCATGAAGGCAGGAAGAGGTAGTCCCTTCTCTCCCCAGCTAGCACCCCAGCTCCTTGCCACCCCTCCTGAGCTCCACCCCCTCATCCCATTTCTCCAGGCCCTTCCTTTCCTTCCAACTTCCAAATGTGCCAGAGTGCCCCCAGCCTAAAACCACTCCCCCAGGACCCCGTCCTGCCTCCCAGCAGCTGTGCTCTCTGTTCCCTCACAACCAGCCTGGGAAAGGGCTCTGTAGTTACTCTCTGCCCACTGCCTCCCCGCCTGGCCCCTCTTCAGCCCACTGCGCCTCTGCTTCTGGTCCCAGACACTCAGGGTCACAGGCTGTGAGCACCACAGGACAATGGCACATTTCTCTCGTCCTCTCTGCCCTCAGCACCGGGCCCGGCACAGAGCAGGAGAGCAGAAAACATCTGATAGACCAACAGGTGCCCAGGTGGGTGACTGACAGGCTGGCGGAGCCATGGAGAGATTCCTTCAAGATGCATCTCTCAGGAAGACTCATGGACTGTTTTTTGTTTCTGTTTTTATTTTTTTCACTAATAACAGAAGAGAAATACAGGCAAGTTACATCAAGTTGTCTTTTAAAAAAACTCCAAACAACTAAGTAGCATCTGTCAAGCCGTGTGACAAGGACAAGAGTACTCAAACAAGATGGGAGCATCCCCTTGCCTCAGGCAGGCGTATTGCTCAGAGCGGTGGTTCAGGGTCTGGAAGAAGAGCAGGGATGAGGCCATGTCTCTGCGACTCAAAGCACCAGCAGCCACCAGTGACTGGTGACTGATAGCAAAGGAGAAGGTGGATTCGAGGCATAACGTGCTGCCTTTACCGGGGTCCCTTCGCATTAGCCCATCCGAGGTGACAGGGAGCTGCATGCCCTTTGCCCATAGGCAGGGCTGGAAACAGCTGGGGAGGAGATACGAGAGCCAGCCCCGTGGACAGACCATCGTGGGTTCTGACCTTGGCTCTCCCCTTGATTATGGGCCGTCTTGCCCAGAGACAATCAGAGAAAATTACACCCCATGGAAAAAGGCAATGGGAAAGGTAGAGTGGGATCAGCAGCTGGGAGCCTGGCCCAGTGCCTGGTGGATGTCTCTTCCCTTGGCTCCTCCAGGAATCCAACTCTCTGGGAACATGCCGTGGAGAACCACATCTTAGAGCCTGGTCCCTGTGCCAGCCAGAGGTATGAATCCCATTAGACTTTCATATACAGCATTTGGGAAATAGGAATTCCAACTCCCTTTCTCGCTTTGCATTGTGGTGAAATACTTGTTTCTGCCTCCTTCCTGCAACAGTAGGCTCTAGAAGGCCTGAGACTAGGTCTGTCCCACACCTGGCACAAAATTAAGCCTCCATGAGTATGTTTTGTCACTGAAAGGCAAACTCAATAACCATTGTTCACTATTGCTTGACAGTTCATAAAATGTTTTTGCTACATGGTCTTATCTAATGAATGAATGAATGAATGAATGAATGACTGCTAATGAATGAAATAGGCCTTACGGTGTAGGGAATTGGGGCACAAACTCTGGAGTCAGAAAATCTGGGTTGAATTCTAGAACTTACTAGGAGTATGACTTCAAGTCGATTATTGTCGCTTTCTGAGCCTCTGTTTCTCAGTTATAACACGAGGATTGTGCGAGAAGCTCCTACATTGGGTGTGTGGCAAAAATGGGAAAGGAGATCGAGGTAGACGACTTGATATGGAGTCTGGTATACAGTGAGAGACCTACACAAGTTACCTGTGCTCGTCACCGATGGGGAACATAATCGCCTGACGGGAGAGGGCCATGACACTAGCTCATACAGCCAGTCAGTGTCAGAACCAGGACCAAAATCAGATATTTTACCCCCAAAGGGTTGCTCTTTCTAATCTATGATTGTAACAGCCACCATTACTTGAGTGTTTCCCAACTGCCAGACACAGTGCTAAGCACTTTTCATTTCTTTCTTTTCCTGCTCAAGACAGTTCTCAGATGGGCTCTGTAATGATTCCCATTTTACAGAAGAGAAAACAGAGACTCTGAGAAATTGAAGTAACACGGCCAAGGCCACAGAGTCTTTACATGGTCAAGCCCCAGAATCCAGTACACATTACAAATCAGGACCTGAAAAGCGGTTTACCAGCCCATCATCTTTTGAAACCCCACAGCCTCACTTATACTTGGAAGACGTTTCTTCTCACTTCTTAGTTGTTGTTAGTTGGGAAAACTTAGGGGGAAAAGTACAGATGGTGAAGAGAGTTTTTCTCCTCCTAACACAGTGGTCTTTCTCTCCTCGGGGCTGAAAGTACATGGACCAATCATGTCACGTAAGGCTTAATTGGTCCCTTGCCTATTGATGACTGGCTGTGCTCCTGGTGGGGGACACTTCTGTTGGCACTAGTGAGAAGTGCTTCCATATCTGACAGGTACCCACCTGCTTTTGAGCCCGCAGATGTATGAACCGGTTGTAGTAACACATAGTTCACACATATCCAAGCGGCGTTCCGCAGAGAAGCTGGCATATTCATCCAATACTGATTCATTTAATTAACAAGCTTTCGCCCGATGCATACCCTTCTCAGGCTCTGGGTGGGCTAGGCACTGGAGACTCCGAGAGAAGTCGATTGCAGGTCCTGTCCTCCGGGGTCTCAGTCTTTCAGAAGAGATAGATGAGGCAAGAAATAATTTGGGGACTCTGTAGAAAGTGATAGAATATCTATATGCAGAATACAATGGTCACATGGAGGAGGAGAGAGGACTTGTATCTGAACAGAAAAATCAAAGAAGACATTACTTAGAAAAGTACTGCATTCAAAAGGTTTAGCACGGTGCTGGCTACTTAGTATGTGCTAAATAAATATCAACATGATAGAGACCAACACTTGAGTCGAACGGTGAAGATTGTGTATCCATCCATTCCCTACATGGGCACAAATAGTTCCTTTAGGCTAGAACTTCTCTTCCTTACAAAAGCCGGGTGCCCTACCATTCACTGTCTAGGAGGATGAATTGGGTGTGTGAGCGTGTTGGTAATATTGACCGGTTTGTGATATAGAAATGTTAGGGTTCAGAGTCGACAGCTAAGAAAGAATTCTTGAGATCTCCTTGGTGCAAAAAGGTGATTTTATTAAAACACGGGGACAGGACCCATGCACAGAAAGGGCTGCCCTGGGGTTGTGACAGGTGACTGATTATATACTTTCAAGTTGGGAGGGGTTCAGGATAGCATAAGTCTCTACAGAATTTGGAAGCAAGGGGGGCACCTGGGTGGCTCAGTTGTTGAGTGTCTGTCTTCAGCTCAGGGCATGATCCCAGAGACCCAGGATCGAGCCCCGCATCGGTCTCCCTGCTCCGCTGGGAGCCTGCTTCTTCCTCTCCCACTCCCCCTGCATGTGTTCCTTCTCTCGCTGGCTGTCTCTCTCTCTGTCAAATAAATAAATAAAATCTTTAAAAAAAATTTTTTTTTAAAGAATTTGGAAGCAAGGCTTCCAGGGCCTTGAGGGGGCTGCTATTGTCAGGAAAAGGTCATTTATTACCTTCTAATAAAACCTGAGTCATGAGACCTGCAGATGTGTATCGGCGGGCCATATGCTTGGGGGATGGTTGCTAACATGTATCTTGGGGGGTTTAGAGATAAAGGAAGTTTCCAAAGGGATTTTCATGTGTTAAAGTGGGCTTGCAGGATCCTGGGGGATCGGGATGGTGTTAAGCTAAGACTGCCTTTTGTCCTTCGCAAAGTGTCAACATCGGGCCAGCTGGGCTCCCAGAGGACGGTCACTTCGGCTGTTTCGAGGACTTGTCCATGGGCTGTGGGCAGTAAGGACATTTAATTTTTTTCTTTTGCCTTTGTTTCCCACATCAGTTTGTACTGTTTTTTATTTTTGTTTTATTTTCTGTGCTCAATCCTGAAGCAGAAGGATAGAGCTTTTGTGTCAAAAGGGAGGTGTAAAGCTGCTGAGAAGATTCCATCCAGAGAAGGACCTAAGTAAGGCCTGGGGCCCTTGGGAGCAGGCCCCACTGTGTTTGAAAGTCCTCATCATGCCATTGGGGACAAAGGTACGATATGGGCTCTGAATCCAGGAATGCAATCGCAATGCTTGGTGGGGGTGTTCAGGACCCCTCCTCCTAACGGAGGAGACCAAAGGAGCTTACTTCTTTCTTCCATGAGCTTACATACTTGGTCAGTGGTCATGGCAATGAAGACAGTGGTCACGACCCGCTGTGGAATCAAACAGTCCTAGCCACAGATCCCAGCCCTGTGACTTCCCGTGAGGACTCAGGCAAGTTAATGAACTTCTGTATGCTTCCTCTTCCTCTCCTATAAAACAGGGGTGCAAATAACATCTAGACCTACCTTAGAGGGTTTGGGAACTATTTTATGCCCAGCGCATAATTAGCACTGGCTAAAAGAGACTTTTGTTACTGGTAACTTCCTTTGGTTGAGAGAATCTTTGCTTTTGCCATAAAGATAAGCCCAAGGGATGGAAAACGTGCACAGAGAACCGACACAGAGGGGAATAAATAAATATCCAAAAAGCTTAAATTCTGAATTTCTAAGCCAACATTTCAGGAGGAAAAGCCAAAGGATGCCGTACATTTGTTTTGAAGCTAATTAATCCCCCATGGATTAAGGGGAATAATGATTGTACTGAGAGCTCATATCCTTTAACATCTGAAAAGCATGGATGAAATTGGGTCCAGGGGCTGAAGTCGATTCCTGACTTCCCTGTGGTCATTTGCGATGATGGACTGCTTGTCAATCAGTCTGTGATTTCTCCCAGCAGCTGTGCTCTTGACCTCACCTCTCAAGATAAGGAAATCGGGAGCCAGAAGGATTAAATGAACTATATGAAGAGTGGAGAAGCCAACCTATTGGATCAGACCCCTCTGGGACGCTGGCCAGCTTGGGGCCAAATATGCAAACTGATTTAAATCCTTCATATTTGCATGATTTCTTTAATCAGAACAGTAGTGATGGAAAACATTTCGTGCCATTCGTCTGATGCCTACCTGGGGAGGAGATGGGAAAGACCAGTGAGAGGAGGTGGGCGGCCGTGAGCGTGACCCTCCACAGTCCTGTCTTCGAGGAGCAGCCCTGGCATTGCCTGAAAGACATCTGGACCCACGCAGGAGAAGAAATTGGGGGTGTATTTGTAAGCATGCCCTCCACCCAAACAACAGAACAGAATTGTACAAAAGTTAAAAAGGAAAAAAAAGAAAGATTTTTAAGAAATCCAGCATATTCCTGAGTATTCTATCATCGAGGACCCAGCACCGACATAGCAACTTGATTTCAGGTGCAGTATGTTGAGTCCCTAATTAGCCAATACAATTCCTTGATTACCTGCCTGAGTCTCGAATGTCCGAATGTCCGGGAGAGATCTCTATGACAATGGTTACTTGACAGCCACATGGCTGTGTCCTCATGGGTGACTTCAAAAGTGGAGGTGAAGAGAGTCCTGGGGAGTGAGAAATCCGGGTTGAGTTGCACCTCTATGGTGCTCAGCAGGTCACTCCCTTCCTCTGACCCTCAATTGGCCCATCTGTAAAATGGGAAGACGGCCTACCTCCTAAGTTTATAGGGCTTCAATAAGATGGTGTTTGTAAAATGTCTAGCATGGGGTAAATTCACTGTAGCTGGAAGCCGTGGTGCTTGTCATTGCGAGGCCATCCATAAGCCCCATGGCCAAACAGACAGGCCACTCCTTTGGAGTAATGCTTTTCCCACGGAATGCTGCCTGAGTTCATCAAATGTAGCAGTGACAGACCTGTTCTCTTTTTGTTTTGAAGTCTTTATTATTGGAAGCAAATATGTATTCAGAGTCCATAAGGCCAGTTTGCAAAGTGGCTTCTATTGAAGAATAGAGAGACATATGGGGAAGGAAAAAAGGAGAAGAGAAAAAAGAGCATAGCATTTATTGAGTGCCTACTATATGCCAGGCACCATTCTGGACTTTGCATGTGTGAACATTGAATCCTAGAAGCATAAATTGCCCCAGAACACACAGCTAGTAACAGCAAAGCCAGGATCTGAACTCGAGACTGTTAAAGCCCCAAACATTGGCTCTATTCTACTCTCTGAAGGCAACATCCCAGCCCTTCAGCCATAGCCGCTCCCCAGCCCACCCGGCAACTTTGTTTTAGGACTCAAAAGATTAGTAAGATGAAAACCTTATTAATGCTCGTAAGAGTCAGATTTCCCACCGTGCGCGGCAGGTCCTAAACAGAAACTGACTCCTGCCTTGGGCTTTGGGGAGGACCTCTGTTTTCGCCCATCTCACACTCTGTTGTATGTATTTCCTCATGTGACTGGCTCCTGCACTTGCATATGAGTTCCCTAAGGAAAGGAGAGCGAAATTTATCTCATATTTCACACCTGGGACAATGTCTAGCATAGAAGAGGCGCTTGGTGAACGTCTGGGAAATACGTTGATTTGAAATTAATTAAGTCACATTACTGAAAGCTATTTTTAAATGTCCACAAGCTGTGAAGGCTATTCACCTCGATTAATTCAATTTAACAACTGTTTATTCAACACAATTCAGCAAATGATGAGAGTGCCCTGCAACCGTAACCTATCATCATAAACAAAATTAAGGCTATGCGCTTTTAATTACAGTTGTTTGTAAACTTGGGAGTGAGCGTTGCTGACAGACAGGTGCAATCGAGAATTCCAAGTGTGGAAACGTCAGGGCCTACATGCAGCACTTCCTGCCTATTAAGTCTCATGCTGTGTCCTGGGGATTCAAGGTTGTCAGTGTTATCGGCGGTGTCCTACCAAGTGTTGGGGGACCAGAAGAAACAGGGAAATTTAGTGATCGCCATGGGATCTGGAAAGACCTCATGGAGAAGAACAGGTTTTACAGAGTTCTCGAACATTCCAGCAAGGAGAAAAGAGGAGACGTCCTGGGCGTTCTAGCTGCAGAGAGATGAGAGGGGAAGGAGGTCCAAGGAGGGCACCAGGAGTAAAGTTTGTGAGACAGGAGATGTACAGCCAAGAGATGAGGGGGGCCTTGATGGCCGGGAGTGATCAGAGATCTATTAGAAAAGGCAAACCCCCACATACCACCACCATTTCCAGCTGGGTGTGAGACACTGACAGAAGAATATGGCAGTTAGAGATTTCAGATCTGTTTGGCGTCAGCAAATAGAGCTTGTCGTGATTATTCCCCATAGGAATAATATTATGAAAGGATAGGTTATGAAGCTTGTTAAGGGGTGTGTGGACAATGGTGGCCTGCTAGCGGGGTTGAGATGCAGTTGTCTTATTGCTGTGTGGCGCTCGGGTCTGTCCTAGCAGGTCGACTGCCTGGCCTAGATTAGTTCTGTCTATGAAGTGCCCTCCCCACCTTCTAGTACAGATGGCCCTGTCCACCCTGGAGACAAGGACATCTTAAAGACCTCAGAGCTCCCTGAGGATGGAGTGGAAAGTGGACAGAAGAGCCCAGGAGGAGGCCTTCTGGTCAACCATGGAGGGCAAGCCAAGTGAAATCTGAGATGTGAGCGGGTCTGGGAGAAGGGTGCTGGTGGAGGGCTCTCTGGCAGGGGGAGAGGTGTGGGGGCAGGGCACAGAGAGGAGGAGATTGAAGACGATTCTCCCCCCTCTACCATATAACAGGGTTCGCTGCAGAATCCTGAGGTGAAGTCGTGGTGGGGAAAGAGGGACCAATCCCCTGGTGGTGGTGGAGGTGGCGGCTGCAGTTACTGGAACCAACAAGAATGAAAACTCTGAGAGAGGGAAGCTTCGTCTCTGTTCTGTGGCACTGCAGCTCCAAGAGGGATCCATACAGGCTACGTGGAGGTGGGGCCACCATATCGCTGCTCTTAGGGCCAAAGACACACACTAGGGAGGCGGAGCCAGAGGCTTGAAGGAGCCTCACTGCTTCATTTCCTAGAGCAACACCTCTCTGGATTGCTTCTTTTCAAGCACCTTATCATATGAAAAACATAAGATCGTATTTAAAAAAAAGTCTGTGATGCTGGGTGAATCACTTTTTCTCTAATATCCTCAACATTCTCCTCTATAAAATGGGAGTATAGCACCTGCCAGCCAGGATTGCCCCGGGGTCAAAAGGGATACAACAACATTTCCCCATATACAGACTCTGGAATGCTCATGGAGGACAGATGATTTTAGATGGTGTCAAATGTGGTATCAGCAGGCTTTCTGATTATTTCAGGGAGAAGGTCTTCATATGGTGTTAATATCTTTAACACCTCCTCTAACGTTCCATTTTCACAAGCGTAAGAACAAGAGCTTTGGGCTCAGAGCCACAGCAAGAAACTACATGCAAAGAGTGGCGTCATGGCCCCCACAGGTGCCACAGAAACACCGCATGCTTTTCTCCACTCTGCACACATTACACCTAGTCCAGGTTTCTTCCAGACTTTTAAGCCATGCCGATCACTGGAAGTCATTCAATGAAGGACCTGAGAGCTGTATCTTAACTCTTCAGATCCTATCAGCCAGAATCTCATGTGTAAGGACTTCTTGGCCACTCTTTGGCTGGAACCCACTGGCATGATTTCGTTTCCACTCTATTTACTTTTATAACTATCTTCTACCTGTAGTCGGGACTTTGTTTTTATTTCAGGTGATGATATAAAGTTTCCTTTTTAAATAAATGCACTTATTTTTCCAAGTGAGTCAACTAAGTGGGTAAATAATATTGTCAGGACAGAGCTATGACTTAGAGTCCAGAGGTATGACCAGGTATATGGGTGGTAGATACAGAGAAAGAGGTATACAGTCTGCTAGACTTTGGTAAATAAGGAAACAAATTTATAAACAGCAAAATCATTTATATTCAGTAAAGTAAGCATGAGCCACTCTCAAATGGCAGATCCCATGTGTGTTATCTGGCACTAATTAACCCATAATGAAAATGTGCCTGATTTCAAAATTCAACAAACAGGGCATTGCCAAGCCCTGAGTGGTCCAGGAACATCCTGGGGACCAGTGGGCCAGTTCTGCAAGTGGGGGACCACCTGAGAAAGAGGAAGCAAAGGTTGGAGCTTCTCTACCTAATGACCCATGCCTTAAGCTCATCAAAGGGAAGGTTGATTCTGTTTTTCTGAAATAACTGCTTCCTGGGTGGACTTTGCAGAGACCTCACTTGTCTAGTGAGGATAGTCGCAGAGGAGCTGCGGTGAGCAAGGGGTCACGAGAGGAAGCCAGGTACAGCGTCCGTGAATGGAAGGAGCCCTGGGACTATCCCAGTAGTTGGTTTCTCATCCGAGCCTGTGTTGGCCCTGATATGAGCGGGAAATCCAATGACTTCCCTGGTGATGAGCGTGGAACTTTGCCGAAGAGCACAGGAGGCAGGCGTCACTTTGATAAACTACAGAAACACGGAATCCCTTCAAGTCCGCCTGTAACTACCACAGCAAGCAGAAGTCTTCGCTTGAGTGTGAGAGAGTCAGATGTGCACAAGATGTCCTGGCAAACAGATGCTGTTGCCCTAATTGCAGAGAGGTGAGGAGTCTCCTGGAAAGGAATGCAAGCTGTGGCCATGGGGGGAATGGACATTCACCTGGACACGTCTGGCACACAAGAAAGATGGGCCAACAATGTGCAGGAGAACCATGAAGCATCCTCAAGAAAACTCATCTTGGGCTGATCCAGGGTGAACCTCGGACCTTTGCTGTCAGAGAGTGTTCTCGAGGACAGTGGAGCAGCTCCCATGGCAAATGTTCAGTGCCTATGTGTGGAATAAGCAATGAATGAATAAATTCATCTCTGGCTCAGGCAGTGGAGCTCCCGTGATGTGATACCCTCCATGAAAGCCCCTCTAGCATCAGCCACTCACAGTTTATTATTTTGTTCTCCATTGTGAAAAATAACACTGACAAATCATGACAGCTCTTGGTTGTTCCCAAGTAAGTCACAGTACAACTGTGTCCCTCTCTCTCGGGAGACGAGCCATACTGAGGAAGGAAAAAAAGTGTAATTGCCACAGATTCCCTTGACCTTGCAGGCTGGGTGACTTGTGTTCTCAAAAAATAGAAAATTGTCTCTTGGTGTCTCAAAAGAGGTAAGAAAGTAATGTTTGGGTGTCATCATTGACCTACCATTTTTGCTCGGGTGGGGCAGGGAGACACCTAATAAATGGCAACCAAAGACTTTCCTCTCTGGGGGCCTGGGTGGCTCAGTCAGTTAAGCACCTGACTCTTCATTTTGGCTCAGATCATGATCTCAAGGTCCTGGGACGGAGTCATGCCTCGAGCCCCATGATGAACTCCACACTCAACGGGGAGTCTGCTTGAGGATCCTTTTTCTCCCTCTCCCTCTGCCCTTCCCCTCGCTGGTGCTCCCTCTCTCTCTACTTCTCAAATAAATAAATAAATCTAAAAAAAAAAACAAACAAAAACCTTCCCTCTTTCCAAACAGCCAACTTATGTCCACCAAGATTGTCTGTGCATTGTGGGCAAACACTCTTATGTCCATTCCTTTGCCTAAGTGAGCTCTGCCACCTCAAGGCTTTTGCTATAATTCGATCTATATTAGAGTTCTCCAGGGAAATAGAACCAACAGGAGATAGGTAACAGGATATTTATTACAGAAATCGGTTCACATGGTTCTGGAGACTAAAAAGCCCCACAATTTACTGTCCATAATAAGCTGGAGAACCAAGAAAGCTGGCGGGATCATTCATTCTGAGTCCAAAGGCCTGAGAACCAAGGGAGCCAGCGGTGTAAGTCCCAGGGTCCAAAGGCCCAAGAAGCAGGAGCTCAGACACTCAACAGCTGGAGCACTTGGATGTCTCAGCTCAAGAAAAAGAATCTGTCCTTCCTCTGCCGTTTTGTTCCATCTGAGCCCCCAGTGAATTAGACAATGTACACACATGTTGCTAAGGGTGGATCTCTTTACTAAATCTACTGAATCAAATGCTAATTGCTTCCAGAAACACCGTGACAGACACATCCAAAACTAATGTTTTACCAGCTCTCTGGGCATTCCTTAGCCCAGTGAGGTTGACACATAAAATTAGCTACCACACCATCTTTAGCAGAGAGCTGAAACCAGGATTAGTTGATTAGGAATGGTCTGGGGAACAGAGTTCTGAAACTTTCATGTCACTGCAATTGAAAGAATCCCCTAAAGAGACTGAGCCCAGACACGGGGTTTCTTCTAATTTGGCCACGGCCCTAAAACCCCCATTGTGCCGCCATGGATCTTTGGTGACCGCCACTAGGAAACGCTATGCCTGGCGGCAGTGGGTGTCCCACAGCATGTGGTGTGGGGCACAAAGCAGGTGTAGAGGGTCAGCAGAAGCAGGTTTGTATGTGAGCCTCTGAAAGACACCCCAGGAACCTCAAGAAACCACTTGGGACGAGGGACAATTTTTCTGTAAGAAACCGTCAGCAGTTGGGGCAGTTCACCAGTGGGGTCCAATCATCATGGTTGCTTTGGCATCTTCGATCTCCATTGCTGATGACTCCTGGTAAAATTCAAGCTACCCCATCACATGGTTTGGAAAGTGAAATGCCTCCGAATAGGTTTCAGCTCTGGGAGGTCAATCCCACCGCCACTCACCAGCGTGGGATCTTTAGGAAGTTCTAAACCCTCTCAGAGCTCCACTTGCCTCCTGTCTGTTACGAGAGTCATCATGCCTCCCATGTAAATGTGTTAAGAGGGCTGGAGACAAGAGAGGTAACCCTATGTCAGCTCTTCCCCTGCAGTGCCTTATAGCCCATGGATCCGGAGCGATGGTGAGCAATGTGCATTTTACTGCAACCCATGGAGGAAAGCGAGACTGGGCCTGACATTACTCACTACATGGTTGGTGACCACAAACTCTCCCACTCAGCGCTTCTGGTCCTCCCCAAGCCTCTCCCATTCATGTTGACAGCAGAGTCCTCTGCAGGGCATCTTTCTGCCAGGGTTCAACGCCACTTCCCCTCCCCCCTCCCAACTTTCTCATCTCTTTCCACATGAATCTCGTCCAAGCTTGTTTCCCTCCCACAGTGGCTTTTATGCAAAGCCAGTCTACTTTTCTCCTTATAAAGAATTCTCAGGCCTGCTACTAAACATTCTTTAAATTCTATGCAGAAGCCCCTGGCACACAGTACGTTCTCAATAGATGGGACCTTCTTCTCCTTCCCCCTTGATACTCTTTGGATGTGGAGTCAAGGAGGCATGGGTCAGAAGGAATGCAGCCATATGGGAAATTCTGCTGGGTTAGCCTCATCAGTGTGGGAGCCAGAAGCCAGCTCCCCAGAGCCACAGGTGTGTCTGTGTAGAGACATTGAGGCAGCAGAGAAAATACCAGCACTGCAACCAGTCCTGACTCTGTCACTCACCAACTGGGTGACTTTAGGAAACTGTGTTTACAACCCAGGACAACAATTTTCTTAGCTGAAATTGATCAGGCTTTGGGGATAAGAATTAATGACACCAATTCATAGCAATGTTGTGAGGCTTAAAAGTAGTGGTAGGTGGAAACTGAGGTTGGCGTCATTGTTTCACATCCGCCATTAAGAACTGGAATGCCAAATTCAATAGTTAAAGCCATCCAAGTCTGACACCTGGTTCTGCCATTTATGAATCAAGCAACTTTGGATAAATGGCCTTACCTCTCTGGGCCTTCATGTCCTTTTGAATCAAATGGTGGTGGGGAGGAGGGGTCGGGGTAGACACACATAATGAACACAAAATTGTTATTCTCTCTAAAAATGTTGTCTGGATTGAATGAGATAAAGGACAGATGTGAAGATGAAACACAGAGCCTCGTACTTTGGGGCAGAATGGTTTCAGTTTAACCCACCCGGCTAAGGGGCTGCGATATTCGTCCTTCACCAATCTAATGTGGCATTTCGGGTCGTATACCTTGTTCTAGACTTCAGTAGTTTGGTCAATAAGTCTCTCTTTCTCACTTAATTCTAAATTTTCTTCTATTTTTGTAAAATAATGAGAATTCATTTTAGAAAATTTGGGTGAAAAAAACCAAAATCATCCATTATTCTCTAACTCAACGTTTATTCAACTAATGTTTGTCGACAATCTTCCATGAGTCCAACTCAGGCACTGTGCCAGTACCCAGGGCAGACCCTAATCTTGGGAGCTGACTTTCCAGTGGGGAGAGACAGGGGATGAACCAATAAATAAAGAAAAGAATGCTAAGTAGTGATAAGTGCTATGAGGAAAATAAAATACAGCCATGTGACAGAGACCTAGGTGACAGAGAGTCAGCCACTCTCAACAAAGCAGTTAGTTAGGAAAGGCCTCCCTAAAAGTAGCGATATTTGAGCTAAGACCTGAATGAGAAGAAGAAGCTGTGCAAAGATCTGGAGAGGGTGTTTGAGGCAGGGGTGCAGTCACAGCCAATCCTGAAAGGGAAAGAGTGTGATATGCATGAGAAACCAAAGGAAAGTCCGTTTGGGGACTTAAATGAGCATGGGGACAATGATGTGAGAAGAGGTTAGGGACAGAGGTAGGGACTAGATTCTAGCAGGCCTTAAGGGCTTTAGTAAGAGGCTTGGGTTTGATTCAGATGCAAGTGATGGCCACTGGAAGGTTCACATGTCTGTAACATCCCACCATGGAGGCAAACTGTAGGGAGCAAAGAGTGGAAGCAGGGAACCCAGTGGAGATGCTATTGCGATAGTCCAGGCAGAAGACAGAGGCGGCCTGATTGACTGTGGAAGAGAAGGAGAGAGGGGAGATGGGCAGGGTGGGATGTGTCTGGGAGGGGGAGCCTTCAGGGCTTGTTGACGGACTGGAGGTGGGGGTTTGGGGGGCATGAGGAATCAGCAATGACTCCCAGTTCTAACCCAAGCCACCAGCCAATGTGCAAGATGGACAAGGCAGGGGGTAGGGCACGGGAGGAATGAGGGGAACTGGGGAAGCAGTTGGGTCTAGCTTGGCAATGCTACCCTGGAGATGCCTGGTAGACATCCAAGTGGAGGTTCTGGAGATGCGACTGCATATGTGAGTATCGAGCTCAAGGGTGTGTGGAGACCAGAGATAGGAAATTGGGGTGGTTGTCATGTGGTTCATTGAGATCACCGAGAGTGAGAAGGTACATGAAAAAAAGGACCCCAAATAGGGCCGCATGGCACTCTATCTTGGAAAATTTGGGAAGATAGGGAGAGAACCAAAAAGAAGCCTGACAAGGAGCCGCCCATGCTTCAAGAGACTGAATAACCGCCCACTGCCTTGGACAACATGGAGGCCACGGGTGGACGGGACACCCATGCTCCCTGCTACATCATCATGTCTCAAGACAAACATTTGAGAACACAGGACAGCCCACAAACATAGGCTGTGAATGCGGTCCCAGAGCATTCAGCCCTTTTCCTGCTGAACCACTGGAGACAGAAGGGGCCTCAAGAAAAGCCCTGTGTGCTCTGTGGTCACATGGACCGCCATCCCTCACAGGGCCCTTCTGTCATCCTTTCTCCCTACATGAGCCTGGTCCTGGGGAACTTTTTGGATTTTTCCAGCCTGTGGGGCAAAAACAGACTGACTCTGAATTAAAAAAAATTACTTGGGGGTGCCTGGGTGGCGCAGTCGTTAAGCGTCTGCCTTCAGCTCAGGGCGTGATCCCAGCGTTCTGGGATCGAGCCCCACGTCAGGCTCCTCCGCTATGGGCCTGCTTCTTCCTCTCCCACTCCCCCTGCTTGTGTTCCCTCTCTGGCTGGCTGTCTCTCTCTGTTAAATAAATAAAAATCTTTAAAAGAAAATTACTGATTTCTGCTTGAAGTTGAATTTTATATGAAATTCCAAAAGGCTTTCTTAAATGCTGTTTATTTATCTAAAAAAGCAACTTACTCTGAGTATTTCCCTAAAAAGAAGAATTCAGGCACCCTGTTACTATTTGTGACCCATTAACAGCATCAAACAATTTTTCAAAGCTATAAATAACACTTGGAGGTTGATTCTAAGACCGAATTAACTTGGGGAAACATTGGAATTGAACTTCTTGGAAACACTGAGTATATAAATGCTGATACGGAAGTTTGTTTGATTATAACAGAGTTTATTTCTGTTTGTTATATGAATTTGAGAAATCTGGAGCCCATCAAAGTTATTTGCTTTAACTAAAATTATTAATATTGGGACGCCTGGGTGGCTCAATCGTTTAAGCCTCTGACTCTTGATTTCAGTTCAGGTCATGATCTCAGGGTCAAGGCATCGAGCCCCATGTCAGGCTCTGTGCTCAGCACCGGAGTCTGCTCGAGATTCTCTGTCTCCCTCTGCCCCTCCCCCTGCTCATGTGCACTTTCTCCCTCTCTCTCTCCCTCTCTCTCAAATAAATAAATAAAATCTTTTTTTAAAATTTTAAATAAAAATAAAACAATCAATATTATATATGGAACTATAAATATTTTCTCTCTGAGGGAAAAAAAAGTTTCCACAAGTATAGGAAGAGAGATTTTTCAATAGCCATGGTATCAAGTAGCCAGAGGAGCAGATTTTAAGTTTGTTCAATCGCTCAATGACAATTTGCCTCAGTGAACCTGCTTTTGGAATGAGTTGGCGCCAACCCTTGCTTCAGCCAAACAGGGACAAACTCATGCCAGAAAACAATGTCTGGGAGAATAACCAACCAACAACAGTCAAGCCCAGATGACTACTTTTCTATAAACATCAACCTGCTTAGGCTTCTAAAAATCCACCAAGCCCTGCGTTCAATCTTCCCAAACGGCCTGGACGACGTCAGCAGTCCGCTCCGCCCAGAGACACTGCCTGACCAGCATGGCTGCCTCTGACTCTACTTAAGCAATAAATTCAGCTTTGTCTTTTTATTTCAGGTGTTGAGTAATGGTTTCATGGTCATATGAATTTTCTGTGTCTCGTGCTTAAACGTTGGGAGGATCAATTCATTCATTTATTCATCAAACCTTTCTCTAGTGTTTTTTATCTGCCTGCCCCTACACTTAGTGCTAGGGACCAAGAGAAAATAGGACACAATCCCTTTCCTAGAGGACGTCTTAGGCTAGAAACACAAGACTAGAATGTGATATAATCATCAGAGTCCTGGAAGAACTGTCCAAGGTCTGCAGAAGCCCAGAGGAGAGAGTAACAAGCTCCAGTGGGGAAAGGAAGACAGGGAAGTATTTCAAGATGGCGTCTCGGTTGAGTTTTCCATAATGTGTATGAGTTTTCCAGACAAAGAAAAGGGAGAGTGTATTCCAGGTGCAAGGAACAGGATGGGCAAAACCCTGGAAACTTGAGAGAGCACTGCAGGCAGAAGGGAGAGCACCCGTGATGGTAAGTGAGCAAGACCCTGGCATGTTCCAGAACCGGAGGAAACATACATGAGTACAAGGAAAGGCTCTCCTGGGAAGCATGCAAGTAAATTCTGCCATGAGCAACTCATGCTCGATGAGAATGAAAACACTCAAGGAATGCCAGACGTATTTGCTTGCTGTGCAGAACCATCCGGAATCCCATGGTGTTGTTTGCTGCTCTGGAGATCTCCAAAAGGTACATGCTGAGTTTGCCATGACCCTGGCCAGAGCGTATCAGGAGCCAAGCTGGACAGCTGGGCCCAAGGCAGTGTTACAACTTTGTTTCTGTTTCACTGTGGGCTCTGTCACTCACTGAATGTGAGACAGGTCTGGGGTCTCCATTGTCTAAGCACTGTGGCTCTGCAGAGTTTCCAGAAAGCCCTGGAACACAGGAATTAAGTCCACTGGCCAGGGTTGAGAGAAGGAAGAGGAGAGGGAGGCAAGGATTGAACACAGACCACTATGTCCCATGCACTTCGCACATGTTCTCAGCTACTTTTGTGCTCACACAACCCTGTGTGGGGGGAACTATGAGTCCCCTCATTACGGAGAAATGAAATGAGGTTTAGCTAGCCCCAGGCAGTAGTGAGCTCAGAGGCCCACTAGACAAGCCTGTGCCTCCGTTGAAAAGCTCATCCTCAGAGCCCAGAGCATCCTGCCCCAGTTACAACGCCCAACCCTAATTCCATCACTAGCTACTTATAACACTGGGATGCGAGGGAAGAATGATATAGGAAATTAAGAAGAAATGCAGGGCATAAGTGAGAGAGGAAACTACTTGAACTTGGGGTTGAAAGCACTGATTTCTGTTCCTGGCTCTGCCTCTTACCAGGTCTGGCACCTAGGACTTGTCTCCTCACTTCTCTGGGCCTCGGTTTACCTATCTATATAATGGGGAGGGTGTTGTAATCACTCCCTGTAGCACTCATCACCCTCATCTGTAAAATGGGGATAACCAAGGCTCCAGCTTCACAGGGTTGTTCGGGGATTGAAGGAAATAATGTGTGTGGAGCCCCTGGAACAGTGCCTGGCCCGTAGGCATGGTCATTGATACCTATGATCGTTATCACAAGTTAGGCCAGGGTTTGAGACATAGTGGGGACTCCACGAATGCTTACATGGTTGCAATTTGGCAAAGAAGAAAAGAAAGGGGGGCAGGATGAGGAGGGTTGGAAGAGAGAGAGAGGAGCTTAGCTGCCTCCACTCCCAGCGAGGAGGCACGGTGGCAAGGCCCAGAAGGAGAGACCCTGCAACGTCCCCACCTCCCTCCTCCACCTGACTCCCACCTTTAGCAGATGTTTTTGACTTTCTGATGCTCTCTTTGCCCCTGGGAGACATCACACTGACATTTCCAGCGGGGGTAGGGCTTTTTTCAGAAGTTCAATGATTTTGACAAAGTAATGGAACGAAATCCTTCGGCGGTAATTTGCCAAGTGCGTCTTGCACTTGCGAGTGTTCGTGAGGCAGAATGGTGTTCCGGGAGCTGCGAGAGGCGCTCAGCATTGGTGCAGCCGGCCACGAAAATGACGAACCAGCCTAACCACTCACTCCCCCCATCCACCCCCCCATAATGGTGTCCTTGGGCCAAACCTCATCAGTTCTCACTGCCCAGGAGCCTGGAAGCAGTCTTTGCAATCACACAGAGGGCTCAGTATCAAGGCTCCACCGAGTCACTGTGTGACCTTGGTGCAGAGTTTCACCCCTCTTGACCTCCATTTCTGCATCTGTAAAATGGGAATAAAACCCCTTCAGATGATGGAAGGGAATGGGACCGGCTCAGTCTCAGGCCCTGTTAGTATGAACCCAAATCCTGCTCCGGGAAGGGAGGATAACTCTGGGGCCCACCTGTTCGCAGCGTTCCAGCCCGGGAGATCTTATATGCAACACTCCGGCACGTATGGGTATATGTGGATATGTGTGTGCATGTGAGCAGTTTTCCAGGGAAGAACCTTGTCGCCGGACTCGGGTGTTCCAGAAGCCGCATGAGCCCCCAGGTGCTAAGCCCACTGTGGTTTGGGTGTGGTCTGGGACGTCTTACTTGGGTGCTTGCATTGACCACTGGCTAGAAACCACAAACCTGGCATGTGCCATCTCGGGTATGACAGTTATCTATGTGTTATTTCAACCTCAGTACAAGTGACTTTACCCCCTCGTGCCTCAATTTCCTCTTCTGTGAAATAAGGGAAACAAGAAATCTCAGTGTGGCCCCTGGCACATGGCACATGCTTGGTCTCGGCGACCATGAGTTTCTCTACAAGCATTGTCCTCTTAGCTCACCAAACTGGCCCTTCTGGGGCTGGGCCTCAGGGAGAGAAGGAAGGCAGTGGGAACAGCAAAGCTTTCACTTGTCGGGTCCCAATCTGGTCTTGAATCCCCTTGTATTTTTTTTTTTTTAATAGTCCTTATGAGTTCTTTGGAGGCACCCATTGCTGGCAACCTCTCTCCTATAACCCCGTCGATCTAGGGAATGCAATTGTTCCTGCCACGCATTATAGCTCAGTCCTCACTCCAGGCAGCGGGCCACCCCCAGCTTTGACTGAGCTCAGCTCACCCTTCCTGGTAGTCCTCTTGGGCAGAGTCTGGGGCAACCCCCCACCTTTGGTCTGTTGGGCCACTGCCTCAGGCACTCCAGCCATTCTCTTGGCCTTTAGATCCCTTGTCAGCAGCCAGGACCTAATTAACTCCGGAATGCGTTCTGACTTTGATGGGAACTCCGGGCTAATAGAGGCAGAACCAGGTTTCGACCACCTCATTTGCAAGTCCTACAGAGTGGCCTTGCACCTCACATTGGAACATGGCATCTCTTGTCTTGAGGTTTTGGCAGAGTAGGAAGCTAGAGTGTGTCCATTTTAAAAGCAAATTACAATTAGTAGTAAATAAAAACTAGTTACATAAAATACCATGAGAATATGCTATTGAGATGGGGTGGGGGCAGGGGGTAGAATCAGGGATGGTTTTCTGGAGAAGGTGATAGTGGGGATGGATTTTGAAGGATATTATGAAGTTACCAAGTGGAGGATGAAGAAAGGCCTTTCCAGATGGCAGAAACCTCACGTGCAAAGACCCAGAGGTGAGAGGAGAGCTGGATGTATTTGGATAGAATGCAGTAGAGTAAGGAAGGACTTGGGCCAACCTAACTGATTCAAAGTTAGCTCTCTCCGCGTACAAGTTGGATAACCTTGGGTAAGTAATTCAGTGTGGGCCTCTTTTTTTTTTTTTTTAAGATTTTATTTACTTATTTGACAGAGAGAGAGACAGCCAGTGAGAGAGGGAACACAAACAGGGGGAGTGGGAGAGGAAGAAGCAGGCTTCCAGCAGAGGAGCCTGATGTGGGGCTCCATCCCAGAACGGGGATCACGCCCTGAGCCAAAGGCAGATGCTTAACGACTGAGCCACCCAGGCGCCCCCAGTGTGGGCCTCTTAAATGGGCTGCCTGTTCCCGAGGCCAATGGATGTCCAGCTTTAGAGAGGGCAACAATCCCGAGAGCTTTTTAGAAACCCAGATCCTCAGGCCGCCCCAGCAGAAACTGACTCAGGGGGTCTGCGGTGGGCCCCAGGATTCTGCTGCAGGAGGCCTATCGGCCACACTTTGCAGACCTCAAGTGTCTCACGCCCAGGACAGGGCCTGCCTGGCACACAGCCAATGCTCAGCGATCAGTGAATGAAAGAATCTAATTAATCAATTCAATACAGCTTTGCCCGGCCAGAATGCTTTTGGAAGGAACTCATGGCTGCCTAAAATATCTCTACCCATTTCACACCAGGGAGGTGGCGCCCACCTCACAGAGGGTTCTGCACGGAGGCCAAGAGCTCAGATGCATACACCCAATCTGGGGACATTAGTCAGACCTCCCCAAGGACAAACGCTATGGTTATTTTAAGCCCCTCTATGTTGTCATTGTGGAGATGAGAGGGAACTGGGAACAAGGGAGAGGCAAGTACTGGGAACTATGTGCAGAAAGCAATACGGTAGCAAGATCTTAGACCGTGCTGGGGAGAGCGCACAGGGCTCTGGAGTCAACATCTCTAGATTTTAGTCCTGGCAAGCCACTTCACCGATGGAAGTAATGCCACCTGCCTTGAGCACTGCTGTGTGAATTCAGCGAAAGGCCAGGGGGGTGGTTACAACTGCTGAGAAAGGTGCAGAGGGAGGGGCGGAGCGATGCGTAAACACAGATCCCCAAAGGAGAACAAACACGGGCTATTTACTCAGGACTCAGCCACCATCGCTTGAGTTTGGCAGAGGCTCAAAGGCAGGCAGGGAAGTGGGAAAGATTTGTCATGGGAAGAAGGGAAGGTTTCTAGCATCCTCTGATCACAGGCAGTCCACAGAAACTGGAAGCGGGCTCGCTAGAAGCAGGGGACCTCATGTGATCCGTTTGGGGAGCCTATTTGGCTTTCTCTCGCAGGTCCCGGGTTGGGAGTGGGAGCTGAAAACAGGGAAGCTGGCAGTCATTGATCCAGCGTGGACCCTTGTGGGAAGATGTCCCCAGGTGGTTTGGTTTGGCTTCTCAGACTGGCCCCTGCAGAGGCTGGGGGTCGCCCTGCCATCGTCATCTGTGGTCCGGCCACTGGTCGTCCCTATAGTCAGACTCTCACTGAGCACTTATGGTGCATTCACCCAGCAGGTGTTTCTTGAGGGCCTTCTCCAGGTCCTAGGCAGTCGGGACACAGCTGGGAGCAGGGCAGAGCAGACCTCCTGGGCCCCAGGGCGGCCCACACAGTGCCACCCTCTTCGTGCCATGTCTTACTTAGTCCTTCATGGCGTGACTGCTAGCGCTGTTCTATTTATTCAGATCTCACATATCTTGAGATTCTGAGTATCCTTCCTGTAGTCACAGGTCCTATTTCTGTCCCAAGGAATAGGCTTTCTCCTCCTTACTTGGCATCACTATTTCCAGGGATGCTTGGGTTCCCTCTGCCACGCCTGTCAGGCCGGGCACACCCCTACGGCTCTGTTGTCCCCGCTGTCACGTGCCTTGTCCGCCTCTGGTGCTGGGGCTCTGGGCAGGGACTGTCACGGCGGCCACAAGCAAGTGAAGCCTCTTTGGTTCCTGCAGGCCTGTGGAGACCCTTGGCACCCCCACCCGCACTGAGTGGAAACCCCAGAGGGAAAGGGCTTATGCGCTCAGTCTGTTTTTATGAAGAGTTATGCTCCCTCCCTCCAGGAAGCCGAGCGCCTCAGCTGCTTACTTTGCTCAGCTAAGCCCCAAACATGCTTTCCCTCTCCCTTATCACTTTCTTCTACCCATCCTTTCTGTTGCCCCTCTTTCCTCCAGGTCTTCTTATGAATAGTAGTCGTGGGACACCCGGGTGGCTCAGTCAGTTAAGCATCTGCCTTTAGCTCAGGTCATGATCCCAGGGTCCTAGGATCAAATCCCACGTGAGCAGGGAGCCTGCTTCTCCCTCTCCCTCTGCCTCTCCCCCTGCTCGTGCAGCGCGCTCTCTCTCTCTCTCTCTCTGTTAAATAAATAAATAAAATCTTAAAAAATAAAAAAATAGTAGTAGTGATAGGAGCTACCCTTTACTGAAATTTACTTCAGTACCAGGCATTTCACCAAACACAGAACATGCATTAAATTCTGCAATGTCCTGATAACTCCGTGAGGCAGACACTTCAGCCATCACCCCAGGGTAAGATGAGGAAACCATTAGGGGCCCTAAAAAGGTATGTTGGTGTCCTAACCCCCAGGACCTCAGAATGTGACCTTGTTCAGGTCTTTACAGAAGTAATCACGTTAAAACGGGGTTGGGGACGGTGGGCCCTCCTCTGATATGACTGGTGTCCTTAACAAAAGAAGTTTGGACACAGACACACAGAGACAGAAGGCGATGTGAAGACACAGGGAGAAGACAGTCTTCTACAAGCCAAGGAGAGAGACCTGGAACACGTCCTTCCCCCGCAGCCCTCAGGCGGAGCCGACCCTGTTAATACTTTGATCTAGGACATCTGGCCTCCACACTGTGAAACAATCAAGTTGTCATTTAAACCATCCAGCCTGTGGCCCTTTGTTACAGCAGGCCTAGCAAACAACCACAGAAGCTGATGTTCGGAGAGGCCAAAGGAACTCACACAAACCACAAAACACACAGGTAATGGAGTCCGGGCTCCCAGCGGGTCACTCCCTGGGCTCCAGGCCAGTCCCTCTGGGTGTTCCGTCTGCTGTCCCCTGACTCTTTAGAGAATCTCTACCCGACTTCCATCTCCCCCGTCGCTGTGCCGGTCCCTGGGCCTCTGTGCCTGCTTTTCTCCGTCTCTCTGTCCTTCCCCGTCGCCCCTTGCTTCCTCCCTCTCAAAGTCAACACCCAGTACTTCTCAGGGATCACATTTCTCAAGCTTTGTCCCAGGGTCACCACTTGAGAACACTGTCCCTTTCACCAACCTGCAGAAGGGCGCACGTGTGGGCACAGGGTGCAGACAGAATGATGAGAATAAACACTATTTTGAGACATTGACAAGAAGCAATAAGAAAATATTCATGATTTCTATTACTGACAGAGTAACAAGTATATGAAAGGCATAATGGAAGGGAATGCTAAATTTCAGATAGCAGGTAATGAAAATAAAGGTGTATTTTCCCCCATAATCCCTCATAGGCTCCCTGAATTCTACCATTAGACTCCTTGGGGATTAAAAGCCCCAATCAGTCTAAATATCTGAGCGGTAAGGTGACTGTCCTTGCATCCTCTCTGCCCTATGAATTCCTAACACACAGACTGTATCGTATTTACGTTTGTATCCATAGCAGGTGGCAAGACGTACCTTACTGTGCGTGCCTTCTCAATATATGCTGGAAGGAAGGGAAGGACGCTGAGGGATGGAGAGAAGAGGGGAGAAGGGAGGGAGGTTGGTGGAATGGATCCTCACGTACATATGCTTAAGAAGGAGGAAGCTGCAAGCAACTTTTTCTGGCCTTCATGCGCTGCTATGAACTGGGCCCGATGACTCCTAGATTTCTGTCCATTTTCTGGTAAGCCCATATGATTTGTCCTCTTAAAATTGTGATGGTAAGTAACAAAGCAATATTTTCTAAAAATAAAATGTATCTGGCCTCCTGTAAACATAAAAAGAAGTGGAGATTTTTGTCAGCATTTTTATTTTAATAAATTTACATTCAGCGTCTATCGTTATAAACCGAAATTGGCAAAGATGGTACTACGAAGAAGCTATTGGTAGGAGAATTTGTCTGTCCCCTTTCCTGCCCAATGCAATTAAAAAAAAAAAAAAATTCCTGGGCCCCTACTCTGTGCTCAGCTGGAAACTACTGGCCACGGTCTCAACCTGGAAACCAAGTCCACGGCTCAAGCAGCAGGACTGACTGCAGCCCTCACATGTTGGTGATTCAGGACCACCATCGTAGCCCTGCCTCACTGGGACCGGGTGGGCAAGGCTGGGTTGAATCGACACAAGAATTCCACATGGACACATGGACAGGAGGAGCCCCCCCAGGCCCAATCCTGCCCCAAGGCCCTAGAAGCTCTGCAACAGCAGGGACTGGGCACAATTCATCTTTTATCAGTAGTATCTCAGGGTATTTTGAATTAAAACAGAAAGAGAAAGAATCAGTCCAGTGCTCCAGGCTGCCCCGACTCTGCCAGCTAGCCCCTCACCAGGGGCTCCTGGCCAGCGCTGTCCGTGTCAAGTCCAACATATCTGCCTTCATCAGCTCCGGCTGCTGTAACAACACAGACTACGTGGCTTAGACAACAGAAATGTATTCCTCACAGTCCCGAAGGCTGGGAAGGCCAAGATCAAGTGGCTGGCTGATTCAGGTCCGAGCGAAGGCTTACGTCTTGGCTGTGTTCTCACAGAGAGAGATCACCTCCCCTGTGTCTCATAAGGGCACTAATCCCATTCATGAAGACTTGACTCTCATGACCTACTTACCTCCCAAATACCCCACCTCCAGATACTATCACATTGGAGATTGGGGCTTGAACATATAAATTTGGGGGGATGCAAACTTTCAGTCCACAGCAGTGCTCTTGCCCTGTAGACTATCCCCAGCCGTGGCCCCCATTTGAGTTCCTGATATGACTTCTGACTGGAGATGCCACCTCCAGCCACGTGATAGGACCCCTTCCTCCCATCACTACCATATCACGTCTATCATTCTCACTAGAGAAAATAAACATCACTGTCTTTTACCGTTGGTTTATGACAAGCCTACCGGCCTGGCCACTCTTCTCAGAACATTAACCCGAAGCCCATGTCAAGCTTCTTGTTTGGGCGCTTTCTCTAGTCCTCACTTTGGGGCCGTGACCTTTCTTAATGGAACACTGACAACACATCCTCTGCTATTCCCCTCCAGACTGGCAAGCAGTGCCTCCAGTTAAACACAGTGGCCTTGTGAGATCTAAAGCTTTCATCCTCTCTAATTTCAAATTTCTCTGAAGAGCCCCAGAAATGGCACCAACAGGTTGCAAGAAACAGCACTTTTTATTTTTTTTATTTTTATTTTTTTTAAAGATTTTATTTATTTATTTGACAGAGACAGCCAGTGAGAGAGAGGGAACACAAGCAGGGGGAGTGGGAGAGGAAGAAGCAGGCTTCATAGCAGAGGAGCCTGATGTGGGGCTCGATCCCATAACGCCGGGATCATGCCCTGAGCCGAAGGCAGACACTTAACGACTGCGCCACCCAGGCGCCCCCAGAAACAGCACTTTTTAGCAGCATCTTACTCAGAGGGCTCACATACCTTTCGTCTTCAGAGATGACAGCCACCTCCTCTGATATCCTTCAGCTGGGTTGACCAGGGGAGGGGACAGGATGAAAACTCCAGCATCAGACTGGCCCCATGTGGGAGCCTGCACTGCCACATCCTCGTGGGTCATGTTGGAAATACGAACTAACCTCCCTAAGACCTCACGCCCTCATCTATAATGCAGGTGATATCACAGTGTATCCAGCATATTATCATATAAATTACTCAGGGTTGTCATCCAAGTTGATAAAATATCCAAGTTAAATTAAATAAGGCATGTAAAATTCTTAGCATATGAATATATATATATAGCCACAATTTTGTTAAAAAATTGAAGGAAGAAAAAACCTCTTAGCACGATGTTTGGCCTGTGATAAGCACTCTACTAACTAATGAAGCAGCTATCCGGGTGGCATGCTAACTCATACAGTTGTTCTTTTTTGTTCCTGTACTTCGCCTCCAGGACCTGTCTTCTGGGTCTTCGTTTTCCAGAACAGGTGTTCATTAAAGATATTATGCAGAGGGAGGAGAGAGAAGGCAATGCCTCGAAGATGGGGAAGGGTCCCTTGTAGACTGAGCAAGTCGTGATGGGCCGTGCAAGAGGCTGGCAGCACCCAGGAGGGGGCAGGACCTCACACAGGAATAACAGCCTGGATTGATCTGTGACCCAGTAGTGACTGAGGTTAAATTTCCCACCAAACAGGGAGATGGAGGTTCCAAATCAGCCTGAATTCAGCTTAAAGAAAATAAAGAAATGTGACTTTTTTATTCCTGACCTTGTAACCTAAGGAGATGATGGTGATGATGGTGGCCATGGTAAGGCAGGACTGAGAAGCCATTCTTTGCTGTTTTCAGGAAAAGCCCCAAACGGTGTTAATGAAGATCAGAAAAGATTGACTGCGTGAGAGGCAAGGAGAGAACTGAAGGAACGTGATGAAAGGAGGGGTGAAGAGTAGCGTAAATTAAGTGAGAGCATCTCCAGCACTTTGCTTGTGCTGGTGTCCTGTAACTGGGGTGCTGTTTGGGTCAGGGATTGCTTCATATAAACAAACAAAGTAAAAGGAACAACAACAACAACAACAAAAAAAACCCAAAGCATTAGTTAAAAGTGATTTATTGCAAGATGGACACTCCCTTCCCATGTGTCTCAGGGCCCCAGGGTCTCTCTCTCTCTGCTTTTCCCTTCACTGTCATTCTCCAGGTTTCTCCACAAACCTGCAGTCTATTTGCCCATCTTTCCATAAGGTTCCAAAGAGCCACTTCCAGGCACCAGCCTAATCCCCAAGTCGCCTGGACCCTAGGCGTTCCAGCACTCTTGGCCTCTGACCCGAGCTCCCAATTCCAAGTTCCCAGGAGAGAGTCTGATTGGCTCTATTCAGCCAATGGAGTGTCTGTCCTGGGTCAGCTGTCCTTCTTGGCCCAATCAGCTGTGGCCACGCAGAGACGGGGCCGCGCTGTGAAACATGGCTGCGGAGGGCTGTAAGCTTCCCTGAGAAGGCACCTGACTTGGTGCTTATGCCCCCTACCTCTCCCACCTTTTACCTGGTGAAGGCCCACACCACTTTTAAGCCTCATTCTGTGGCTCCATGAACCACCCTCTACACCCACTAGGAGAATCAGCTCCTCCTTCCTCGGGGCCGCGGGACACGCCTCTATGGCAGCAACCACACAGCTCCTCCTTCTATTTCTTCTATTTCCGTGCTGGGGACACCTATCGCTGGTGTCTAGTCCAGAGCAAATCAAGGCTGAGTGACTGGCTGAAGAAATGAAATTAATTGCCTGTCACTTTTACAATTTATGAATATGTTTTAGTCCTCATGAGAGGCCTCTGAGGGCTATATCGTTATTGCCCAAGAAGATGAAATGACTTAACTATGCCATACAGCCTGTTGGAGACGGAATAGAGGTTTCAGCCCAGGTTTTCTGACTCCAGAACTTTTAAAACCATTAATGCCAGTCTTATTCTCTGCTGTAGATGTCACAACCTCTCTGTTTTCAAATCTGTGAGAGAGTTATTTGAAGAACGCTATTTGCCTTTTAAGGGATTGTGGGAGAAATAATTGCTACTTATCCATTGTCTGGAAATGGCAGGTTATAAAATGTAGCAATCCAACTCAGTCTTCGTTTTTAGATCTTTCACAGAACAGGAGACTGTACTCTGCAATCATAGTAGAAAGGCTTTTCTTTGTCTGATTATGCCAAAGTTTATTTGAGCCCTTGATTCTGAAATCTAAAGAATCGTACTCTTCTTCATCTCCTCGAATGTGAGTAACTACAGATGTAGGTTTTTGACAGTCTGGTACCTCCGCGCAAAATACCTCTGACCCACCCCCTGTCTGTGAGTTGGGGTGCGGGGCGGCGGGGTGGCTGGTCCATCCCTGCCACTCAGTGTGGCCACTTACTTGACCCAGGTCTGGCCAAGCTGATCTTGTATCCTCTTGGCTAAAGTGGCTGATTTCGGTGAGAATAGACAGCCAAGCCAGACCAATGGGAGTCAAGACTGGGATTTTGCTGGAGGCTTCCAGAAAGAGTTGCTGTCCGTGTGCTACAGTTACTAAGCCTGCAACTGCGGGTGGCCACCTTTGTCATCACCTAGAAAAGAGCAGGTCTGAGCCTTTGTAGAAAGCAGATTTGAGAGACAGAGCTGTCAAGTTCTGATGACATGAGGACCCGGTGACAAAACCAGTGCCAGCCCTGGACTTACCAATTATCAGTGAGAAGCAGCAATGAACTCCCTTTTATGCTGACACTTGTCTGACCTGGAATTTTAAATTCTGCCATTTGTAACAATAACCAAAAAATCCTGAATAATATATTGAAAATAAGTTATAATAATTGAAAAGAAATAATACATCCAGTCAAATTCTCAACCTGTTTACTGAGCTCAAATTATACAGACTATATTGAATTACGCAACAACCTCCATGTTCAAAGAATTTATATTCCAATCAAGAAGACTAAACAAAGATATTTCTTAAATGATTCTATTTCATTCCTGTACTTAACAAGCATTTGCTAAGTGCTCTAAGATTAGAAGGCTGTTTTTTTTGCACCTGAACTTGGGGTTCATGGCACTCATCTCAATTTTAAATAGTCAATTGTTACATAATTATTACATTAATGACTTCCTCTCCCATCAGCTGGGATTTCATGTGGAATGAGACCTTGTCTGTTGTTCACGACTATGTCCTGTGCTGGCACAGTGCTCACCATCTAGGAGTTACAGTCTGATGGTGGAGACACATCACAACAGACCAGTATAATACAAGGGGACGCTTGTTCCACCTACAAGTACTCTACAAGTACAAGGGTGGTGGTCCGCAGAAAGAGAGCCAAGCCATTGGCCTAGAGGAGAAAGGCAGAGCCCAGGGAGGTTTCCCTGAGGGAGTAGATATTTGAACTTTTTGTTTCATGTCTTGTTGATTTGTTTCCTTCTGTTTCTTTGAGCTTGAGAAAGATGGTGTACCGCCACACTCTGGAGCGACCTCCAATCGTCCCCGCCTCCTACTGTCCACGTTCGGGTGCTGCTCCTGGTGCCAAAAGCAAGTTGGGTGTCTTGGTGTGGAGCTTGGGTATTCTCTCTTATGTAGCTCGTGGGCGTTGTAAGCAGCTTCTAAGATGGCTCCCCCGCGACCTCCACCTCCTGAGAACAAAAGCTTGTCTGGATTGGGCTTTCTGTCACTTGCATCTAAAATATTCAAAGATGAATGTCAACACCCAAGTGTTCAAGACTCCTTGTTCCAGAAAAAAATAAAGGACAAAAGACAAACATCCCTTACAAAGCCTCAGCATGTGCCCTTCTTTGGATCACCAATCTGGAAAATGGGCCCCACGCCCTATTTTGAGATAAATTTTCTTGGAAAGAACCTGAAACCAGAGAAGCTGATTCTGTTGACCCCACATTGAAGTTTTAATTTTTTTTTTTTCTTTCAGAGTGAGTACCAGAGTCCTAGCCTCAGGTCATCCAGATGTCAGCAGAGGTCTCCCAGCACTTGACGTCTGAGAACACAAAGCCTCCACACGGTTTCTACAGTTCTATACCTCTTCCACGTTCCTACACCTTTATATCTACCGTCCTGTGGGTTGGAAATGCCTCTTTTTCCTCTTCTTTGCTAAAAGCCCCATTCATCCTCAAGATCTATCTCATGTGTCATGTTCTCCATGAAGCCTTCCTTGATTGCAAAATATGAGTTGCTCCTCTCTCGGTTCCCAAGACCTTCTGAACCACCTTTCTTTGTATCTCATACACACTGCAGATTCTTGGGTATATCTCCATCTCTCCACTAGACTGTGAGCCCCCCAAGAGCAGGGTCCATGTGTCAGCCTCTCTCTGTATCTCCAGTTGTCAGATCCGGGGATGAAGTAGCCACTCAGTAAATAACATCAAGTTATACTGGAAAAGAAAAGGAGCAGAGAAATTCTCCCACTGGGGTTTCCTGTTTTTAAGACAAGACTGCCAGGGTCACTACACAGAGCTGTTTGTTCCCCAGAGCCTTAAGACCCAACTTACGTCATGGGGGTAATGACTGACAGTCATTTTAAATAAAAGCAGGTAACATTCTCCCCACCATTAGGACTCCAGCAAGACCATGTGGGACAATTTAATTCATGTGTATGAAGTTATATTAATTTTTTTTTTTTTTTTTTTTTTTTTTTTTTTTTTTTTTTAGTTAGGCTCCACGTGTGGAGTCCAATGCAGGGCTTGAACTCACGATCCTGAGATCAAGACCTAAGCTGAGATCAAGTCGGACGCTTAACCAACCGAGCCACCCAGGCACCCCTGAAGTTATGTTTATCTTAATAACCACAGTCCTTCCTTAGGGCGCAGGGTTGGAGCTAAATGTTTTTCTCTGGACATCTTGCTAAGTGGGTCTTATTGCCACTTGATCCTGAGTTGAACACTTTAAATTCCAAAAGCTTGTTTTAAGAAGCCCAGCAGTTTTCACTGAAATGATTACAATTAAATTGCAAATCATTATCTCCTCTATTACATTTTGCTGGATATTCAAAACATGGGCCATAGAAATCTAACCATATTGGGAAAACTTCCTGTCTCATCATTGTCTGCATGCATTCATTCATTCATTTAATCTTCCTCGAAAGTGTCAACTGTGTGACAGATTTTGTAATACAAAAGCATCTCCCATATTCTAATGTCTCTAAATTTCTCTCGTGAGCAATCCTTCAAACAGCATTACCACGGAACCGTTGACATCTGGAAGGTTATTTTGATAAAATCGTCACTATCACTGCTGGCAACCACGTCTTTCTCCACCCAGGGCTGTTGCGAATGCCCAGTTCCTCTCTTCAGGTTTACAAGTCCACGGCTCTGAAGTCTGACGAAGCAATACTGAAGACTGAACAAGTTACACCCGATTTCCCTAGCTTGCTGCTCTAAGAGCCACCTTTCTAAGTGCCTGCCCGTTGCTCCCCTGATGTCTCTATTAACCAGTAGTTCAGTGTCTCTGTCTTTCGGCCCTATTCCACTGGGCCAGAGCAACTGAGGTCCGATGGGGCTTTCCAACTGTAGCCATGAGCTGTGCTAGCAGTGGCCAAGCCCTCGGACTCTTGGAGCTGAACTCAGGTCAATCACCCACCTAGACATTCCCTTTCTTCCCGGTGAGTGGCACTCTAGGCTCTTGTCTTTTCCTACTCGTGGAACTCTGATAGCATTAAGCCTCAAAAAGAAGGGGGATTTCACATCTTTTTCTTCTGGGAGACTCCATGATCCCTAGACATGTTTAATGCTTCTTCCCTATGACCATTCAAAACAATTTTGAAAAAAAAAAGAACAGAGTTGGAGGGTTCGCGCTATCTGATTTTTAGGCTTCGTATAACACTACAGGGAACATGATAATGTGCTTATGGCATAAAGATGGAGACATAGATCAATGGAACCAAAAAAAGAGCCAAGAAATAGACTAACATCTATATGGTGATTGATTTTTGACACAAGTGCAAAGTTAATTCAATGAGGGAAAGAATAACCTTTTCAACAAATGGTACTGGAACAACCGGACATCCATTTGTGGAGAACAAAACCTGACCCTTACCTCACCCTGCATAAAAATTAGTTCACAGTGGATCAAAGACCTATATATAAGAGCTAAAGCTACAAAATTAACAAAGTTTCTGAGAGAAAACATGGAAGAACATCTTCGTGATATTCAAGAAGCCAACATTTCTTAGCTAGGGTGCAGAAAAGAAACCATAAAATAAAAAGTTAAGAAAAACTTTTATAAAATTATACTTTAAAAAAATTTTAAATTTTTACTCTTCAAAAGACTACTGAGAAAATGAAATAGTAATGCACAGACTGGAGAGAGAGATGACAGATAGATGACAGATAGATGACAGATAGATGAGGGCCTTCTATAAAATGCCTCTACTGCCCCATAACTATAAAATAAACATTCTAATAAAGATGAATAAGATATTTAAACAGAAATGTCACAGAAGAAGATATATGAACGCACAACAAACGTGTAGAGATGTTCACTGTGTTTAGACACCAGGGAAATTAGAGTTAACATTGCAGTGGGTACCACTACACCCACCAGAACAGCTAAAATTAAAGAGATGGACCTTAGTAAGTGCTAGCAATTACTTTAGAAAACAGCTTTGTAGTTTATTGTTTTTAAAAAAGTTAGCCATAGAGGCGCCTGGGCGGCTCAGTCAGTTAAGTGTCTGCCTTCAGCTCAGGTCATGATCCCAGGGTCCTGGGATTGAGCCCCACAGTAGGCTCCCTGCTCAGTGGGGAACCTGCTTCTCTCTCTCCCTCTGCTGCTCCCCCTGCTTGTGTGCTCGCATGCTCTCTCTCTGTCAAATAAATAAACTCTTCAAATAAGTAAGTAAATAAATAAATAAATAAAAGTTAGCCATAAATTTAAGAAACACAACCAAAGAACATGGGCAAACCAAGAAACAGACTCTTAACTCTAGAGAACAAACTGATGGTTACCAGAGCCAGGGGGTGGAGGATGGGGGAAATGGGTGATGGGGATTAAGGTGTGCACTTGCTGTGATGAATGCTTGTTCTATGCCTGAAACTAACATTACACTGTATGTTAACTAACTGGAATTTAAATAAAAACTTGAAGAAAAAAAATTTTAATAGAAGTTGCCCATATACAGGTCATTTGATCTAGCTCTGGCTATTCCACTCGTGAATATTTTCTCAAGAGGAATGAAACCTCTATCTACACAATGATTTGTACGTGAAGACGCAGAAGCAACAATTCATAAGCAACAATTGTGTATATTCATACAAAGGGATGGTCCTCCTCAATTCAACAACAACAACAACAACTACTGATTCATACCATGTCAGGATGTATTTTTGAGTTGAACTTCAAAATCATTGTGCTGAGCAAAATAAGCCGGACATATAAAAGTGTTTATTATATAATTTCACTTCTACGGCATCCTGAAAAAGGCAAATCTCTTCTATAGTGACGGGAGGCAAATCAGTGGTTGCCTGGGGTCTGGGTGAGCTTGGGGATTTACAGCAAAGGGGCCTGATGGATATTTTGGGGGTGAGAGAAATGTTCTACGTCTTGATTGTGTGGTTACACAGAGTGTACATATTAGTTAAAGTTCGTCAAACTGTGTACTTAAAAAGGCGATTATATTTTCTTCTCCTGCATGTCTACGTTGTCCCTATAGTGTCTAACGATCATTATTTACTGCTTACAATTTGTTGTACAATTTTTTAAAACTCACATTTGATTCTCTAATAAGCCCCCCTTATAGAGTGCTCCTCTTCTCATCCCTCTCTAGACCGGTCCTTTCCTAGCCCAGACACTCTGGGACTTCCCATCATTTCTTCCCTGGGTTGGACCTACCGTTTTCTACATCCCATGTCATCCACACTTAGGGTTTGTTCCCTTTGGTTCTGAGTCCTACAGAAAGGTGTGAAGATTCTCGTCTCTCCTGAATCCTATGGAAAACTTAGGTGTGTAAAGGATATCACTTCTATTAATTACAACAATACTTTCACTTATGACTAATTCAAAGCAACTCTATTAAGTAGTTTGGTTTTTTTTTTTAATTGTATAGAGAAGTAAACTGAGGTGAAAAGCAGCTAAGTAGATTGCCCCGAGTCTCACATCTAGAAAGCAGTAGAGTTGGGATCTGCTCCCAGGACTTTCTAGCCCAAAGTCTGATAAGCTACCATCCACTGAGGTCTTACCACACATCAGACACTGTGCTGAGCTCTTTACATTATCATTACTACACATGAACCTCACCACATTCATCCAGAAGGTGTTGACATGAAAGCTGTTGTCAAATATTGAAGGACTGTCACAGGGAACAAAGAATTAAAGTTACTAAAATAACTAGAGCGCTCATAACTTGGATCAGTGAGAAGTTACCAGGAGACAAATGTTGGCTCCAAGTAAGGAGAGAATTTCTAGCCACCTGAGCTGTCCCAGATTGAGTTGCTTTGTAAGATAGTGAGCTCTCCAGCCCTGGAGATACACGAGAAGACTCTATCTGCTTAAAGAGATGGTAAAATCAACGCCTTTGTTTTGTAAGCTGATAACAGGGAGGGTATCAGGATGAACTCCCACTACGGCCAGACATAGGGCTTGCATACGGAATCTCAGGGGAAAATTCGCTGTACAAACCCTTATCAGTAAAGAAACTAAGCTCAGAAAAAATCAGATAGGGGCACCTGGGTGGCTCAGTCGTTAAGCTTCTGCCTTCGGCTCAGGTCATGATCCCAGTGTCCTGGGATCGAGCCCCACATCGGGCTCCCTGCTCTGCAGGGAGCATGCTTCTTCCTCTCCCACTCCCCCTGCTTGTGTTCTCTCTCTCTCTGGCTGTCTCTCTCTCTGTGTCAAATAAATAAATAAAATCTTTAAAAAAAAATCAAATGATTAACCGAAGACCATAAGTTATTTTTTTAAAGATTTTTTTTTAATTTATTAATTTGACAGAGAGAGACATCCAGCAAGAGAGAGAACACAAGTAGGGGGAGTGGGAGAGGAAAAGCAGGCTCCCAGCAGAGGAGCCTGATGTGGGGCCCCCGAAGATCATAAGTTATTGTGTAATTTTGAGTACAAATCTGATTCCGAATCTCACAAGGTAGGTCAGGCTAGACAGGGATTCAATATCCTTTAATCCTTTCAGCACCAAGATCTCCTCTGAGACCCCTCCCACCTCCACAGATGTCTTTAAAAGACCCTATCCATCCATTCAATTGACTGCTTCTCCCGAACACCGGTTGTGCATCACAGGACTGCCTGTGGCGCTGTTCACCGGAAGGGAAGGGCTGATAGAATTGCCTGCAAGGGAAGGGCTGATAGAATTGCCTGCGAAAGCAGAGATACCTACTTGTTCTGATAGCATGTTCAGATTTATAATCAATGTATATTAATATTAAAAACAGCCCACAAACCCTGCTGACTACCTTCCAAGATCCTTCCTGAATCAGGAACCTCAAAGAAAGACGAATTCATACAGTTCGTAGTGGTGTGATTGCTTAGGGAGAAGCGTTACTTTTGACTGGACATCTTTTGATGTTCAGTGAGCTCTTTTTTCTCCACCTCCCCCTTTCTTGCTTGATGCAACCCCAATCTTGACCTTTATTCGAAATCCAACTAACACCAAATCTCCTCCCTGACGTTTCTCGCCTTGGAGTTTCTAGAACACTTGCATTAAAGCAACAGTCTTGAACTGCTCTCTGGTAACCTTCTGTGTCTTGTCTTCCCTTGCTTTCTGACAAATCCTGTAGGGTCCTGTGAGAAGATTCCAAACCTTGAATTTGGTGCCATGTACTCAAGTGCCAGAAACCTACTCATCCGGCTTCTGCAGAAAAGGAAAAAACGTATTGGTTTAAATGTAATAGAAAAATCCACGTGTACTCAGGTGTCAGACATGGCTCAACCCATAAGACTAAAAAATTGTGCCAAAACTTGATGTCGTTCTCCACCAAAGGTGACCAGCCGTCTTAGTCTGCTGGGGACTAAGGGTTTCTCATGATGGAGGACTCTCAGTGCTAAAGTCCCAGGCAGATGGAGACAAGCTGGGCACCTTACTCCATCCACCTTCCAGTTCCATTTCCCCTGCACTAGTGGCATCTTTAGGCAAATCCCCTGTGTGGTCTGGCATCTCAAGGCTTACAATATCTCTACAGCTAACAATTCTAGTGGGAAAGAATGTCTCTTTCACAGTGGTTTCACCAAAATCTCAGAACCATGTCACAGTGGCCTGGCCGGATTGCGGGGACAGATCCTGAGCCAATTCCCGTGGCTGAGTGAAATATGGGACACTGACTGACCAGGCACGGGATACATGCCCACCCCTAGGGCTGAGTGTTATAATCAGCTGTATCCAAACGAACAGACTTGAGAATGAAAAAGAGATGGGTCCCCAGAGGGAAATCAAGTGTCTGCCATCAGAGGAAAAGGGATATTGGGGGCAGGCAAAACAACGCTCACTACAAGAGTGATGCGTTGGAAAGGGTACTGGTCATGGTGTCACACAGATCTGAATTCAAGCCCCAAATCTACTATTTCCAAAGTGACCCTGCTGAGCTCCCTGGAGGTGGGGATGTTGGGGGACAGGGGAGACAAGCAGTTCCAACGGCCACTGTGAAGATGAAAAGCACAAGGTTTTGGGGCACCTGGCTGGCTCAGTCGGAGGAGCAGGCAACTCTTGCTCTCGGGGTTGTGAGTTCAAGTCCCATGTTGGGTGTAGAGATGACTTAAAAGTAAAATCTTAAAAAAAAAAAAAAAGGCACAAGGTGTTGAAGGGAACTGGCAAGGAGCAGCTGCTTGCTCAATGCTTTTGCTCGCCACATTTCCTGGAAATAAACAGCTTGGACCAGGCATCCCCCGTGGCAGAAACCAAGGGCATGTTTCATAATATGTAGTTGAATAGGCAATGGTTTCTGTCTTAAAGCATGTGTGATTTTGGAGTTATTTTGAAAGCATTAGCATTCAACACTTCTACTTACCCTGAGATCCTGGAGCAAAAATGCATAATCTCATTTTTAGGGGAAAAAAAAACCCGGTCTAAACACATGAGATGGGGTATGAGAACATGGATGTTGGTGAGAAGTATTTCACTTCCCTCAGAATGTTTAACTGGACCAGTCCTCTAAAGATACTCAACTGACTAGTCCTTAAAACAGGATTTCAAGCTCCAAATCTGAGAAAGGTGTCTGGAGCGAAGCCCCGTGAGAACTTTGCGAAGATATTTGTAACGGATGGATGTAAATAGCCATTTTTCTCTATAATCCATTTTGAACTTGAAATCTCAGTTCTTATTAAGGGGAGAGGTATACGAAATGCCCTCTCTATCAGATCACAGTTTTTCAAGGCCCTTTGGACATTATCTGATCCACCCTTTATCACTGTTAGGGAAACCAAGACCACATTTAGCTACCAGGACTTCAAATGCACCAGGACGATTTACTCTCCAGACCCTCTTCATATGCTGTCGTCTCTGCTTCACGTGTTCATGGACCCCTCCCCCCTGAAACTCCCCAACACGGCCTGCTCCTTCACAACCCATCTAAAGGCCACCGCCCCTGAGAATCTTTCCCTGACACCTCCCACCCTAGGTTGGATGAGGTGGCCTGTCACAGTGCGCTCAAAGTCACACTGGACAGTAACCATTGATTTTCTAGTTCCTTCTGCCAATCCCACCCACCACCCTCTCACTCTGAGCTCCTCGGAGGAAGAGACCATGTATTACTCATTGCTCAGTCCCCAGTAAGTAACACAGGGCTTGGAACACACCAAGCCGCAGTCATCCCTTATTCTCAAAAAGACCAATCTGGCTGGATCCATTTTATAAGTGTGTGGCAAGTCTCAGTATTTCCTCCTTACAGGACAAATTTGGCCCCAGGAGCAAGGAAGTAAGTGAGCTCAGCCACAAAGACAGAATGTGGCATTTTATATTTATCTAACGCACGCAGCCTTCTGTGTGCTTGGCAAAGGGTACTGAACACATTTGTTACTCCAAGAAATAAACAGGTGGGCAATTTAAGCATCCATAGTCAACAATAACAAGGGGGAAAGTGACTTCAGAAGGGGACAGAAAAAGGTTCAGGAAAGGGCTGGCTCCTTCTGCCCTGTGGTGTTTCAACAGATAGTAGAGCGAGGAGGTCGTCTCAGTGGTGGCAACAGCATGATCCGAGGACTGGAGGCGGGCTAGCGGCATTGGATTAGGCCCGTTTGCGCCCAAAGCTCGGCTCTCCCCGTGGCCATCTGTGGGGTTGGCAGGCAGGTGAGAGATGGGAGCGCGCAGTTCTGGAGGGCTGTGTATGGGAAGTGCTGTGCGGGGAAGCGAGCTGTGGAACACGCGAAGGTTGGGACAGCTGTTGAGGGACCATTGCTAGTCTTCTGGTGTTAAGTGCGGGGCAGAGAGGCAGCTCGAGGCTCTTGGGAGCGGTTAGAGGGCCCCCAGTCGCTTCTCTGGCCTGTTCTGACAATCTAGACTATCTCCTTTTTCCCCCGCACGTCCACGCCATCAATTCCACGGGCAGCCGCGGGGAAAACCGCACAGCGTGTCTGAGCTCATTTATTTATCTGCGGAATGGGGTGGAAAACATCTACCTTGGAACGTAGTTAAAAGGATAAGAAACACTGTTCATAAAGCACTGAGCCGTGGGCCTGGCAGGCAGCAGATACCCCATCTACAAAATCATTATTCACCAGCCAGAAGCAGGCTAGCAGCTAGTGTGAGAACCATATGGGCAAGTCAAAGTAAATTAATTAAATTGAGTAGGAATTGAATCCCTTCCAGTTTGTCCCCAAGAGTAATAAATATTCATACTTTTGGAGAATCTTGCATTTTTCAAGGTACCTGTCTCAATTTATCTGAGCAACAGAGGAACAAAGTGGGTTTTGCTAGGATTTTCAGAACCGATTTTTAAGTATCTTGGAGCCAGTCAGCAGTTCTCCAGAGGGGTTCCAGTGGGGGCAGAATATTGTTGTTATTATTCACAACAATAAGCGTCTCTTACATCTCTAACTGGTTTTGAGACCGTCTTATCTTCGCACATGCTGTTCCTTGCGTTCTGAATTCCCTCTCCCCATGGACACCCCATTAGCCCGCCCCCCCCAACCACATTAGTGGTCAGGCCCCCAGCTCCACCCCACGCTCACTATAGGAAATGGCACTGATTGCTGGGCCTTTTCTGTCTGTTTCCTCATCTGTAAAATGGGATAACAATCGTGCGTATCTCCCACTGCCCTTGGTTCTCTCATCTCATCCTTTCACACTCAACCAGAAGCCTTCACTCACTGTTCTTTTCCACCTGCTCAGGGCAAGCGCCATTTGCCCCTTTCAGGGCTCTCATGACCCCCAGGCTTGCCTCTGGTGTGGTGTGAATCACAGTCACACCCTTGCATGCACCAATTCCATTTCCAGGAATCTGGAGGACCGATAATCTGCAATGACTCAAAGATGTTCATGGCAGCACTGTTCCTATTAATAACTTTTGCAAATAGCCTAAATGTAAATGCTGCAAGCTTGGTCAGTGACTAGGACACCTAGGAGTGGGTCGTGTTTGCTTCACTCACTAAGGCCTGCATCGTGTCTGAGTCCTCTCTCGCATCAGCAGCTCAAAATGAGCCTTGAACAACGTAGTTGCTCCATAAACATTCCCACTCATGTACGCAATAAAGATTTACGGGGCGCCTCTGACGAGCCAGGCACTGTGGTACTTGTCTTATGAGCACTACCTTATTTCCTTGGTAGAAGGACAGAGTGGTTTAGTCCATTCCAAACCCTTCCTATGGTCTGTGAAATATGAAACATGACTACACTCGCTGCTACTCTCACTCCAGCTTCGTAGATATTCTCTCTTAACCGCCCAAATATCGCAATATTTTCTACATCAGTTGTCTGATGGTCTTGATCTGGTTTTTCTGGAAATAATTTCTAGAAATATCTCCTTCGTGAGAGTGAGGGCCCGAAGTGTCTTCAGCTGCTTCTACAAAGGAAAAACCAAGTTGAGAGTAAAGTAAGCCGAGGATCATTTCGGTAATAATAGTAATAATAAGACAAGGTAAACGGTCAGCGCAGATCAGATAAGAAGTCCACATTTTTCCAATTCCTTAAGAATTTGTTCAATTCTCCTCTCTACTTGGAGACGTGTAAACGCCGCTTACAATAGAGCAGAACTTTTAAAATGGGGACTCTCAAATGGGTGTTGACTCAAAGTCACCATTTAACAGTGCTATTCAGGAAGGGAAATAAAGATGCAGTTGCCATGGAAACCTCTGCAACACCTGGCAGAACACCTCTGATTCACACAGCTGTATCTTAAAGACACATAGATAGACACTGATGATTTTACTCAATCCCTGGGGCCAACAGTGCCTTCCTGATACACAGTGCGGGGACAATTATTGACATGCATTTATCCTTTAATAAGGGAGAAGTTGTGAGAGCAATGTAGTCTCCCCAAGTTCAGAAGCGTCTTTATCTTCAATGATCTCTGTATCCCAACTTGTGAAAATCGATTTCTTCTTCCACAATTATTTCTGTTTCTGGTGTAACATAGGAGAGACTTGTCCCCTCATTCAATCTCTGCAGCCTGCACAGAAGTTGGTGTGAGCAACAGGCAACCTGTTTAAACATACGGAAGGTCGAGTTTGTCAGGATAAGCTGCACAGACACCAGAAAGCCCTCCGGACTGGGAGTCAGACCCAGATTCGTCCTGCGGCACAAATCTGGGTCTGACTCCTGGCTTCCCCGTCAGCTGGGTAGTTCTTTCTCCTCTCTGGCTTTCAGCATCCCCTCAACTACCTCCGTTACCTGTGAAAATACCTGCATCACCAGGTGAATGCGGCAATTCCATGAGGTCACTGGAGGAGAAACATCTTTTTTGCCAGGTGCAGGAAGAAAGAGAACTGCCATTTCTGGAGTGCCTGTGAGGTGCTCGGCGCACAGAAGCAACTTACCATTTTCTCAGTGCGAAGTTCAAAGCAAACGTGAATCAAAGATGAGGCCGTGCAGGTCAGCAAGATCAGGGAACACGGAACCTTGAAGACCAAACTAAAGAACATGGGCTTCGTGACGTAGGCGCCTGAAAACCGTGGATGGGTTGTGAGCGGTATAGTTACACGATCAAAACCGGGTCCTAAAAGGGCCCCCTGGGGTAATGAGGAGGTAGATGGAGACAAAGGGACCAGAGGGAGAATGGCAGAAAGGCTATTAAGATAATCCAGGAGAGAGACGGCTAGGCCTGCACAAGGATGGCGGAAGCGGAGGTGTCTTTAATGATATCTCCACGAGCAAGATGAGCTGATGTGGTCTGGATGATGGTTCAGTAGATGAATTTAGATATCTACTCAAATACTGGCTGCTGTGGGTGGAATTGAGCCCCCCTCACAAAATATGTTGAAGGAACCTATAAAATATTACCTTATTTGGAAGTTGAGTCTTCGCCAAAGTAATCAATTAAAATAAAGGTCATACTAGATTGGGGTGCAACCTAATCCAGTGACCGGTATCCTTGCACAAAGAAGGAAATGTAGACACAGAGACACACAGGGAAAATGCCGTGTGATGACACAGGCAGAGATTGGAGTAAAGAACTACAAGGCAAGGAGCGCCAAAGGTTGCCAGCAACCGCCAGAAGCTAGGAGAGAGGAAAGGAAAAACCATCCCCTGGAGCCTTTAGAGAGAGCATGGCCTGGCCAACACCTTGATTTTGGGCTTCTTACCTCCAGAACTGTGAGACGATAAGTTTGTTGTGTTAAGCTGCTGAGTCTGTGGTTGTCTCTGCAGCCCTAAGAAATGAATACAGTCACACGGAGAGGTAAAGAGCTCAGCCAACATTTCCAGCAGTTCTGATGGTGTTATAAATACTAAGAAAGGCCCCACATAGTGTGTACTGGGGTGCTCCACCCGGGTGCTCCCTTCAGGACCACGGCATTCGTTCCCCCGGCTGGGAATGACAGACACTGAGGGCTCAGAAACGTGTTCCTCTCCAGGAATTGTTCTTAGCTGACAAGAGCCACTTCACCCAACATCTCGTCTTCTTCCTTAACACTGGCCGTAGCTAACTGCTGGTTGATGTGGAGATCCAAAGACCCTTTGCCTCAGTTGAGGACATCTCTGGAGGGGCCATCCCGGCTCCCAAACTCTCTGTGGGATCGCCTGAGGCCACCATCCTGACTGTATTGCCTCCCATCTCCCCTCTCAGCCCAAGCCGGCCTCCCTTGCTTCCTTGCAAATTTGCTCCTGAGAGCATCACCCAGTATAACTCCTGCACAAAACGGCCACCTCAGAGTCCTCCTCCAGGGACCTCAACTTAAGACACCCCACAAAATTATTTCCAGCCCCCCAACTGGAACGTGGGCATTTAGCCAGAGTCTCGGGTTCGCATCTGTAAGAACCTATAGAGCGTCTCTGAACAATAAAAGAAAACCAATTCATACACGAATTCAAGAAAAAATTCCCTCCACATAGGTACATTTCCGTACAATTTGAAAAATGAAGACTCCGATGTGAGAATAAAGCTGGTCCCACCTGCATTAAGAGCCTATTAGACAATACATACTACATTCCAGTGTCAGGCACGAGGTAACCTTGCAGCCCGTCAGGCTCTATCCCCCCCAAACCATCACCATCAGCAAATGTCATGATAATCAATTGCAGAATCTATGGAAAGACTGTGACCCGGGCCAACCTGAGAAGGTGGAAGGAACTAGAATTTATTATGATAATGAAAACCAGTCTAGTGAGAATGAAAATAATAAAAAGTTTATTAAAGTTCCAAGGACAAATAGAATTTGAACCACAGAAGGGACAGGAGGCAGAAAGATATGAAAAAATGTATTAGCTCTGTTCATCCGGACTAAGCCACCAAATCTCTTTATGAACAGGAATTTGATTTTTAGGGACAAGAGACAAAATAAGGAGACAAGTTGAAGTCAGGTCATGGCCTTTTAATTTTAAGGAGTCCAAATATCTTCATACATGTTGAATCCAAATCAGTAGTAACTTCAGTATGCAAGACCATAATTGTCAAAACTGTTTATCGAGGACTTAATATGTCAGAGACGATGCTGAACGCGTGCCCTAGGTTTACTTACTTATTTCTCAAGACAAGGCTATCATCCAGGTTCTATTCACCTTGCTCTCATTTTAAAGTTGGTCAACGAAGCAGAGGAAAGTAAAGTAACTTGCCCAGGGTCTTACTCCTTACCCTTTTGGAATTGAAGCCTAGGGTAGCCTGGCTCCCCAGCTCCTACTCCCCCTCCCACATTCCACTCAGTCAAAAACCTCTCTTATAAATTCTTCCTTTTCTCCGCATTGGTTTCTGGTTTTTTTAATCTTTTTTTTTTTCTTCCCTGTCCAGCCTCTGTTCACACCTTCTTACTAGTCTGCTTTTCTCTTTTCTCTCTCTCTCCTTCCATTCCGTATTGGGGTTTGAGGAAGCCCCTTTCTTCTCTCACTAAGTTAGGAACCCATGAATTAAGAAATAGGGTCAAAAGTCAGATGGTGATTAACACATCAGCTTTGTTGCATTTGATAAAAGATGGGCTGGTGGACATGGCTTGGACCTGGGGACAAGTAGGCTGACAATAATCCCCTAAATTGTATCGACCCTCCAAACTGCAGGGTAAATGATGAGAAGGAGTCTTTTTGGCTAATCTTGCCAAAAAGCAGAGAGCAGATAAATATTGTGACTTTTATGCAGGCAGACAGATCTAAAAAGCAGAAAGAGAGAAAAAGCCTGTACAGAACAAAGGAATGAATGTTCTTCTCCAGCCCCGTACCATGAAACCGCAGTTCCAAACTTGGCTCTCCCACTTACAAACCTTGGCTGGTTCCCCTATTCAAGATCAAATCCAAGTGTTCTAGTGAGATATTTGAGGTCCTTCCTCCCTGTGATGGACATTAAAGCTATTCACCAATGTCTCCAGGTCTTCTCCTTTGGGGCCTATTGTACTTTCCCACTGTCTTCAAGTCATTCATGGTCATGTGGCGGGCTTTGGCCAACGAAATATGAACGGAAGTGTCACAGAAACCTATAAAATTCAGTCCGTTCATCATTTTCCTGTCCCCTTGCCAGGAATGATGATGATCTGGGTGGTACAGGGTCCAACACCTTCAGGACAACATAGAGAAGACCTTCCCCCACCATTGACCCATGGTGGGTCTTAGCACAGGTAAGAAATAGACATGTGTTGTGTTTGGCCACTGAGATTTGAAAGCTATTTGTTACTGCAACACGGCCTGACCCGTTCTGACCCATGCACTACTGGCCTCCCAGTCACTTTTGCACATGATAGGATTTCTATACATACCATGGGACTGTTCCACTCCAAGCTTCTGCTCATGCTGATCCCTCTTGGTCTTTATTCACATGTCCTCCAACATGCAACCAACCTCCAATACCTCCTCCAAACCCAGATCATGTCACCTCTTCCGTGAAGGCTCTTCTGTCTCCTGGAGGTAAATGCCCTCCCCTCTGAGCTCAGGTCAGAAGACAGTTCATGAATGGCTGGGGGTAGGGGTGCAGTCTATGGCCAGACGTGACTTGTCTGCCATCTTTTGTTGTGTTAAGGACCCTCCGGCTGTGGATTGTTTCTCTTCCACTCTCAGTTACGTCACTTCTCCCTGCGGAGCGAGCAGAAGCGTGTTCAGCGTGTGCCCACTGCACCGTGGAATGCCAGATTTGGCTTTAGCCTAAAGAAGGCACTTGGAATTTTCCTCAAGGCATTCAGTGGATGTGCCAAGCATCTTGCTTTAGGAGCTCTAGAGGCAGCAACAGAATGGAGAAGGGGAGGCACATGGTGTGGCATATGGTGGCAGTGGCACCTTGCCAGGGGAATTGGCCATGGGAATAACTGGGAGAACAAATTACACTCCTGCAGAGGACCAGGGAGGAAAAAAGATGAGCCTGGAATGTTGTATGTACCAAGCACCGTGGTAGAAGGCGAAGGATTGAGAGCCCCGTGTCTAGAGCAGTGGTTCTCTACCCCAACTGCACATCCAAATTACTTGGCAACCTTTTAAAATGTCAGTGCTGAGGCACTGTCCCAGACTGTTTAGATCAGAAACTCTCGGGGTGGGGTCTGGACATCAGCATGTTTCTCAGACCTCCCCCGTGTGATGCATGCCCAGCCTTTGCCTGGTCCCAGGAGACCCCAGGAGGCTGAGAGCAGGTGTAGCATGCGTTTTTTTTTTTCTGCTGTGGTTCTCACATCCTGAGCAATACCTCTATTGAATGAGATGGAGATTTTCAATCAGGGAGAGATGGGTTAGCATTTGCTGGGTGCCCTCTCTCTGCAAGATTTTGCTGGAACATATGCTACACACGTTGCTTTCATTGAATCCTGCATTAACCCCAGGGAATGGCTGTCCCCGCTTCGATGTGAGAAAACTAAGGTTTAAAGAAGTGGAATCATGTTCAGACAGCTCACAAACAACAATCAGGATGCAATCCAAGAGTCCCTTTTCCTTTAGGCCAGTGGCTTCCAAACGATGGTGGTGTCGGAGATGTGGCCCAAGTCTGACCCAGATATCATTCTTAAATGTACATTTATAATTTTCAAAGCCGTGACAGAGAAGCACACTCCTAATTGTCCCATACACCAAACAGAAGCACACAGGAGCCTTTTAGGGCTTCGCTGCACCCTTGCACGTTGACTCACATCAATGCAGACCCCTAACGAAGGCTTCTTCTGCCACCTCTGTTTTTACTATTGAACATCTGGAAAATGGGTGCACCGATTAGAATGAGTAGAATGATGAAAATGCTCCTCTTTAAAAAATCAGGCTTGGCATGGACATGTTTACATTCACATGAAATTGTTCAAGTGAATATATTACGGCAAAATACATGCATCCTTGAGTAAATGCTGAAGAGATCTGCTCGGTGCGAATGTCATGAAGGTGTCTCATCAAGGCGTCATCCCCTGCTCATCAAGGCACCAAGCCACGTGTGCAGCCCCAGAGGAAAGCCCACGTGACTCCATGCGTGCGCACCCTGCTAGGGTGACTGTGGGGTTTGCAGCAAGTCTGGGGGCCTCCCTTCCCATTGTGATTAAGTTCTGTTGCACAGGTCATGGGGTTACCGGGCTTCCCACTGCACATGAAGTGTCCACAGTGCAACATTCATGGGATGGTCATTATTTTAACGATGAAATCATGCTATAAAATACTAAACAGTGGGGAGTCTACGTTGACCCAAGTATCTATGCATTGACTCCTTCACACGGTACACTTGCAATTCAGAAATGCCAACACTCTGTCGATGATTTAATGTTGAAACAGAAATTGCGCAGTACTGTGCTGTCAAGGTGCTTGATCGGCTTACCTTGACAAATATGGGAGATGATTCAGTGGACTGTTAACAAACCTGTGCAGGGAGCGGCAGCAGTGCGGGAGTCCGCTGGGCGGGGGCCGCAGCCTGAGGAGCCTGGGGCCAGAGCCTCCCAAGCCAGGGCAGACCGGCTGGATCCCGAGGAGGCCGCAGCAGCCTCGGGCGAGGGGGCCTCCTGCAGCCCACCCCCGGGGCCCTCCAGGTGGCCGAGGGCTCTGCAGGCACAGCGGAGGCCACTCCTGGGCTGCAGGTGCAGTAAGAGGCCCCCAGAGTCACGCCGCCCATCTCTGTCACCTCTGAAGCAGAATGTGAAGCTGTGGGTGGATATTCAGGCAACACCGGGATGGATGCAAGTTCCAGATGTTACGGAGGAACGTCATGGATGAGTACTGCCGGAGCTCTGAGAGCAAGGAAGGAATCAGCTCACCCACCTGTCTACTTTTAATAAATGGATCTCTGTGGTAGAAAAGCAGATTGAAGAAGAGGGGCTGGAGCAGTTGCCTCAACGTGGCGGCCGTCACAGGAACCATGCAGCGTGCAGATGACGTGGCTGGGGACGCACTCGATGTGCTGCTCACATTTACTGAGTTTCAGGCTTTCAGAGGCATGCTTCCGGACTACAGAACAGAAGGAGGCCAGGGACAAGACATCAGCAGTGGCACGCGGTGGTGACTTCATTGTGCAAATCATCTCCCATGCCAGCTTCGCAGAGATATCTGTGGTCCCAACTCCCCCCCTGCAGGCAATGGTACCATGGCGGACACCCCACTAGAAGGTTCCCGTTACCAATGACAGGAGAAGACGTCGTGGAAAGGCTGACTGTCTAAAGCTCTTCGTCAATGCTAACTATTGATGAGTCAAAAAGAAAAGTCCTTTGTATTTAATACTCCCCACAGGGTAGAAACCCCTCTCGGCTGCTTCTGAGTCAGATTCTGGGGCAAGCTGATGTTGAGCACTCCCCCAGGGGTCCCCCTCCAGCAGCATACATGTCTGTGTATCAGAAACGTGGAATAACCCATCACCACAAACCCACCTTGTCCCAAAGAGCACAGCAGGCGTGGCTCACAATCTCTCGGCACCCCAGCTCCTGCCCCTGGGTGGGAGTTGCAGTACTTCGGCCCGAGTGGCCCAGCTGGGTGAGGGCGGCGTGAGAGTGATGCTCTGGGGTGACTCAGACCAGCTGCCCCCAACAACCATGATATTCTGAAGCCCCTATTGTCCCAGCTACTGTTGGCTGCAGAACGAGCTGGAAGAGATGCCCTCTACTGACCGGCCCATGGGAAAATGCTGTGTCTGCAACCCTCTTCCGGCGCCTCCTGCCCGTGCTGAGGGAGCCTCCTGTGCCCAGAAGCCTCTCTCAAGCTATTACTTTTACCCCAAAAAAATGCTTTTGTAGATGAATATTCAGGTTCACCTAGTGGATCTAACTTGGGAATTTCTTTGAGTACTCCCCTAAAGATGCAAGTATTTTCTACTGTGTGCTTTTCAGTTGTTAGTGCTACGAAAGCACAGATGTTTTCTGCACTGGCTTCCCTATTTTCCTGGCTCCAGCGAGCGTGCGCGGTGCGCTGGAAGCCGACTGAAAGGTCTCCCTGACTTATCACATGTTAGATGTGTTTGTGCAGCTTGGCTTAAAATCCTTTCTGCATAACTGACTTTGATGGGTTTTCTGTTGGGGTGGGGGTGGGTTTGGTTTAAAAAAACAAGGATGAGGGGCGCCTGGGTGGCTCAGTGGGCTAAGCATCCAACTCTTGATTTCGACTGAAGTCATGGTCTCAGGGTCGTGAGATCGAGCCCCACATGGGGCTCCATGCTCACCAGGGAATCTGCTCGAGAGTCTCTCTCTTCCTCTGCCCCTTCCCCCTCTTCTCAAATAAATAAATAAATCATAAAAAAAAGAAAAGATGAGTCCAATCCCTTCTTCCTTTCAGAAGCTCCTGTGCTAAGTTGGTGTTGCCCTGGTTGGCATGCGTGGGGGGCAGTACAGCTTTCTGGCCATCTGTCTGGCTTCGCTTTAGTGCGATGCTGCGTAGAACATTATGGATGAAAACATGTAGGTCACATCTCTAGAAAAAAAGAAAAACATCAGAGCTAAAAAAAAAAAAAATAGTCTGCCATTTGTAGCTACTTCTCCGTATGAATCGAAACGTTCTCAACATTGAACAACCAAACTATAGAACCAAATACGGCACTAGACGGGACGCTCGGACTACTGCGTGATAGCCATTCATACGCCTCAGTTTCAAGTTGTGAATTCACTGAAACTGTCTTGCTGTCCTATTGACTGACTTTAGCATAAGCAATCGTTATCATTGGACGTTGTAAAATAAATTGGAGCTACCCAAGTACCACCTGTGTCGTACAGTTTTCAAGTGAGCATGTTTTCCAGATGAGTTCCCATTTTCTTTAAAGAGTGTTGAAAATTTAAGTATCACTGTCCTGTGTTAGGCTGCTTCCCCCCTGAAAAACTATTAACTAATGAGAATGGAAAGCACCTGTGGAAAGAAAAATAATGAATTAAGCAGTTTGATTTGATTATGAATGTCCATCATGCACGTGCATGTGTGCGAGTGTGCGTGTGCACTTGGGCTCACGTGTACCCATTCACAGGCACGTGCGTACTGCAGACGCTTCTCAGATCATAGACCCTGCTTTGATAGAACTGAACCCTTTCCGATGGCATGTGGCTAACGTGGAGACCGTAACGCAGGAGAACCGCAGGTACTTCCGAAGCTCTCGTTCCGACCCCTTGCCTTTACCTGATTCTCACATCCTCTGAGTCGCTTCCACATCCCCTCTGGTCCACGTCCCAGATGATGCAACCACCAAATCCACGCTGGGAGCCCAGAGTTAAGGGCTGGCTCTATCCCAGGTGGCCCACGACACTTCAGACCCCGTCTAGTGAAGGCGCATCTCAAACTCTGGCCCTGCTACATATTAACTGTATGTCCTCAAGCAAATCACTCCACATCTCTGAGCTCAACTCAGAGAGAAATGGAGAGAAGGATCCCTACTTTGCAAGGTTATTGTGCCCATTGAATGAGTTTTGGAAGCAATGTGCTAGAATATAAAATTGCCTGATAACTGTGCTCTCTTCAAAATTTTTTTCAATCTCAGCTTTTTTTCTCAAGCATTATCAAATCTGTTGGGGTATTTTGCATCCCCTTCAAAGTTTCCACTTTTTATCTTTAAAAGGCAAGTAAAAACATTTCATGATTACTTACTAAAAGTTTTTTAATTTCTTTCTTGACAGATAGCATCATCTAATGTCTGTTCTTGACACAATATATAGAGCACATAGTTTTTTTCCACCTACAAGGGTAAATGGGAGGCAGTTTTCAGGCTTTCAACATGCATTCTCTTTCTTACACTTTATTATTGAAGTGAACACTCTATTTTTCCTTTCCTTTCCACGTTCTTACCTTCCAACTTGGACACTTAAGCAAGTTACGTGTTCCACTTCATGCCAAGAGATGGGCATTGAGGTGGGAAAGCGTGGGATTTAGAGTCAGAGGTCCACATCACCACCTGCTTGCTGTATCACATGAACGAGTCACCTCACCCTCTGCGCAGCAAAATGGGTAAACATACCCTCCCTCCCAGGGGTGGCATGGGGAGCCGGTGGGATTCGGAGGAGAAACCAAGTTTGGAAACTGTAGTGATCAGAACGCGTGCTCGTCTGCACTTACGGATGTCCGTGGGAGGCCCGAGGAGTAGGCGGAGAACAACAGGTTTTACTCAGAAGCGTCATGCAGGCAAGGCAGGGCCTGTGTCCCCGTGGGTATTTATAGGCCTGCCTTTAAGGACAGAGCGTTGGCCCAACTACAGAGCCAACACGCATGCTAACGTCACCCCCAACACCTCTCCAGGCTGCTGATCTCTGTGGAGAAGCAGTTTACATGGCAACCAGTTAGGAGGGAGACCCAGTGGCCGCCATGCAAGAATTTCATTCCACAGGCTTTCTGAGCCCCGGCTCCAGCGGCCAATCTCTGGGCCTGGCTCTGAGCTATGGGGAGGGTGAAGAGGAAAGACACAGGCACTCGATCATTTCATTCCCTCTTAGGAGAGCACTTCCGTATGCCAGGCACCCTTCCAGGTGCTGGGGACACAGCAGCGAATAAAGCAAACAGGACCCTGCTCTCATAAAGCTTACGTTTTCAGACAGGGATACGGAGTAAAAGGGGAAAATACTTTAAAGATAAGTTTCAAAATTGGAAAGTGCTAAGGTGAAAGTCAAATGGGATGATAATCCAAAGGGAGCATCTGTTTTTCAGATGGGATGAGATGGGATGGGATGGGCTCCCTTGGGAGGGGATATTTAGAGAGGAGAAGGAGGATGGAAATGAGCTAGTGATACTATTGAGTTTGGCTAGAAGACTAAGCGTGGGCAAGGAATCCACCCTTTCTAAGCACCCATTCCGTGCCAGGCATGATGCCGTGTTAATACCTTTCCACTGACTCCGTCTCCCCGGGCTGCGCGGCAGGACTCATGCTGACTCTGGTGACCAGTGCCGCAGGCAGCGGACGGCACAGGGGTACTCTAACAAAAACAGAACGAATAAAAGCAATGTATTCATCACATCTTTTAACCAAGGCTCTGAGAGATGGCTTCCCGAGGCCACACAGCTACACGTGACAGAACTCAAATAACTGATCCTGGACCTGTTTCCAAAATGTCTGATTTTTAAATGTGATTTTAAACAATCAGAATTCACACACAATATTTTGTGTGGGACTATTTCCATGTATGTTTATAAAATGAGGTCAGCCAGCCTGCAGTTTTCTTTTCTCAAACTGCTTTTTTCAGCTTGACAGCAAGGTCATTCTAGGCTCATAAAAGGCATTGATTTGCTCTCCCTATATCACTGCACTCTAGAAGTTATTGTACAAAATAGAGACCGTCTGTTAGTTGAATATTCAGTACATCTCACCCATAGAACCTTTCCAAACCGTTGCTTATTAAGAAGCAGGGGTAGTTTTACTATCGCTAATGTAGGCGTGTGTGACGCTTCTGAGCCATGTTCTATGCTTTGAGTTGGGGACACATGAATGTAAAATTGAGTTTCTTTCTGGATCCAATTTTGAAACAGTGATCTGTTTATTAAGCTAACATTTATTGGACATCTCTGACATATCAGGCATTCGGCTAGGTGGCAGGGATGGAACAATGACTAAAACAGAAACCATCCTGGCCGTGGAAGGCTCTAGAAGGGTTGAGATAAGCCCTCTACACATGGCTGGCTGACTGAAAAAAACTATACATACGTTCAAGAGACACCAAAAAAGCACAGCAGAAAGTAAAACACAAGGGAAACTTGAGAACTGCCTGCAAATCTGAGCACATTCCCCAACCCACACACGTACCAATCAGCACAGCTTGGGGGCTCGGGGTGTCTGAACACAACCTGTCCCCAAACCACTGACCACTCAGCTATGCAGACACAGGCGTGCCCCTGTAAACAAGGCTAATACATGAAAACAAGAAGAGAAAGCAGTAGTGGTTGTCTGTTGCAAGTGAGATGGATTCCATAGCGTAGGTCCAGGGAAATCACTTTTAAACAATTAGCAACTCTCCAGGAAATAAAACAGAATTTAGAGTCATGCAATATTTTATCTAAAGTGTTTAGTTTCCACCAAATACTGAGACATGCGAAGAACTGCAGAATATGACCTGTATTCAAGGGGAATAAATGGTAAATAGAAACTGACTTCAGGTGTATTTACCTAAACATTGAAAAGGCTATTCTAAGAAACATTCAAAGAATTTAATGAAACTGTGTACAAAAAAATTTAAAGGGAAATAGGAGGACAGTGGCTCAACAAATGAAGAATCCCAACAAAAAAATTAACCCAAACAAGGTACAATAACTGAAAAAAGAAAAGAAAAATACAAGGAATCAAAATACGTTGGCTGCGGCTGAAGCAGCATTTAGATGGACATTTACAACTAAAAATACAGAGAAAGAAAAATACACCAAAAATCCATAATCTAAGGTTCTGCCTCAGGAAGCTAGAAGAGGAGAAACAAACAAAAAAAGTAATCCGTAACTCTAAGAGCAATAAACTAGAAAAATAGTCAATACCCTAGAAAAAAAAGAGGAAATCGATGAAACCAAGTATCAGTTCTTTGAAAAGATCAACAAAATTGATGCACCTTTAGCCAGAATGACTATGACAGAAAAAACTTTTTTAAGACCCAATTACCAGACAGGAATAAAGAAAGGAAAATCACTGCAAACCTACAGAAACTAAAAAGATTGTAATGGGACATTTGTCAACAATTTTATGTCAACCAATGAGGCTCAGATGAAATGAACAAGTTCCTAGATAGACACAAATTACCTGAAGTCACTCAAGAAGGAGTCGAAAATCCGAATAGACATGTATTAAGTAAATAAATTCAATTAGCAATTAAAATAAAAAAGCCGGGGCCCAGATAGCTTCTCTGCTGAATTCTGTCAATCATTTAAAGAAGACACTACACAACTCTTTCTGAAAATAGACAAGACTGGAACCCTTCATAATTCATCTTAATGAGGCTGATGTCACCTTAATACCAAAGCAAGACAAACACAACTACAGATCCATCTCTCATGAGCACAGATACGAAAAAATCTTCATGAAATGTTGGCAAATGGAATCGAGCAACAAATAAATAGCTATTTTTACAGATCCGTGCTTCCTTCCTGCCTACAGACACAGCAAGACTGTCAATATGGACCACCTGAGCCCCCCTTTAGCAGCCGTGCCGCGGACCTGTCATACCCCCGCCATACAAGCACTCCCTTTCCCTGTGCACTCTGTTGGACTTCCTACTATCCCTACTGCCTACAATGCCACCTTCCGCTTATCCTACACGTGGGCTGCAGAGCCATGGAAAACACACCCTTGGAGGCTTCCCTCAAGCGTTCACGGACAAGAACTGGTGATAAACACCCCTGCTTTGCTGCCCTTTGACTGAGACAACTCTGAGGCATGTTTCAGTTCCTCAGGGTTACCCGTGGTAACCCACAGACCGTGGTTACCAGCTCATAAATGCACCCCGTACAAGCATCTTTCCCTCCCCTGCCTCACTTCCCCACTCCCCTCCTGGTGCTTCCTGGGGTCACCTCCCCAAAATCATGTGTACTCAAATCCTTATCTCCGGCCCTCCTTCCAAGACACCCCTCCTCCCCACGCCTTTCCCTCTGCTACGGTGCAAGCCGAGAACAGAGCAGGAAAGCCTCTCCCAAAGTTTAATGAAGTTGTTTAGCTTGAAGCCAGAAAGACAGATGGCACCTCGGATTATAACTGACTTTCCCAGGAAGGGCTTGCAAAAAGAAAAATTAATTTGGGTAGAGAAGAGGGAAAATCAACAACAGAAGGAATTGGGTTGCCCTGGGCATCTGGGTTTTCATATCTCAACAGGAAGAGCTGATGTGTAAATTGTGGAAATCCACTCTAATCATCGTCTTCATTACAGCAACGGCGCTGACCGCACACAGAAGTGCAGCGAAGTTAGCGGGCTCGCCCCCATTGCCTTGGCGCTTCCCTGGGCGGGGCAACAGCATGCACCGTGCAAGGCCTTCTACACCCCAATCCCCACCCCGCGGCCTGGCTGCCCATTTTGTACATGATTATCCTATATCCAGGGAGAAACACAGGATGAGAATCAGTATCCAAGGACGTCAGAGTCCATTCTCTTATCTCCCTTTTAAACAAACGCGTATGCCCACGTGAATCCATGCTGCAAAGGTATGAAAACACAAGTCCAGGTGGGTTTCCCTAGACCTCCTTTCACCGGATCCACCCTTTGCCATCTACTTCAACAAATATTTATTGCGCACCTACTATGTGCCATCGCTGTGACAGAGCGTGCTGGATAGACGCTGAGTGGCCACCCCATTGAGTCACACCCATGTAGTCCCCTCCCTTCAAGTACAGAAGAGCCTATGACTTGCTTCCAACTAACAGGACATGGCAACGGCGATGGGACATCACTCACATGACCATAGAAGACGTGGTTTTAGCCGACTGGAGGGGAGAGACTCTCGCTACATGACATTACAGAAGTAGGCTGCCATGTTGTGGAAGGGATCTCTGTGGCCACAAGCTGAGGGCAGCCCTCAAGGGACCGTGGTGGCTTCTGGAAGCTGAGGGCACTGGGGCCCCTCAACAGGACACAGGTGGGTTTTCTTCTTATTGCTCTCTGATTTCACAACACGCTACCCTGAATGTGTGTCAGCATCGCTGTGGCCACGGCCCTGCCCCACATCAAGCCACTCCATCTCTCACCTGCGTTGATGCCAGGCTCCTCACTGGTCCCCAATTCCAGTGTATCCTCCTACATTGCTGCAGAATGAGCTTTCCAGGCCCAGATTTCATCATGCTGTGTCTCTTGGTAACCACTTCCATCATTCTTTTTCTCTTTTTTTGTCTCTTATCAAACCCAAAACTCTTATCTCAAAAGACACTTGAGACTTTACAGCTTAACACTTTTAGCTTCATCTTCTGTCACCTACTTCCTCCGACCCTGGAGTATGGTGACTTACGTTCATCCTCCCCACACACAAATCTACTCCCTTTTCCTAGTAACACCTTACTCTATTATACTTATGTGCCTTTATTAAACGGGATTTTGGTCTTTTATTTTGATGTTTCAAGGGACAAATAATATGTATTATGGACTTTTATTTTCATAATGCTCCTTTGAGGTTGGAAAACCACCATCTTCCCTGGGAGGAGCCCGAGACTCGGGGGACTGAAGTGACTCGTCCAAAGCTGCCCAGCTAGTCAGCATCAGTTCTGTGTTCAAAGCCAAACCAGCCTAACTCTAAAACCTAAACTCTGAGCCACCAGACCAAACTGCTTTTCAGGTCTTCATACTTGCTGTGCTTTGCCCGGAATTCCCAGGCTCGCCTCCCTAAATCTCACCTCTTCCATCTGGCAGACTCCTCCTCAACCTTTGAGGCTCAGCTCAAACATCAACGTGGACAGAGCTTTCCCGTCCGCCACAGGCACCTGTACATCGTCCTCCTGCAATCGGCTGGGCTTCCCATTGTAAGAACACCTATCCCACAGCAGCGTGGCTTCTCCTTCCCTGATCGGACCTTGACGAATATGCAGTCCATCAGCCCACCAATCCGGAAAGCAGTTACAGCCATGGTATTGCTGTATGGGCCTCTGGAAAATTGGCCACCAGAACTACCAATTAGGCTGCTGATTCACCAAGACTTCTGATGTTTTGGCACCTAAGTCCTCCCTCTTCTCTGAAAACCATAGGTCAAATGGATACAAAAATTACGTAAGTCTGACATGTCAACTCAAGAGAGAGTAAAGCGACAGGAGTGCAGGGCACTCCCTGGGAATGCCCTGTGATGTGGATAAAGAGTCAGTGGGCTTACGAGTGCCCAAATCCCGGTGGGGGAAAGCTAGGGAATGCAAGTCAAAGCAGATGACTCTACCCCCTCCTTTAAGGAGGGTCTCAGTCCTGCTTCCCAAATTCCAAAAGCATATTTCTCAACAGAAGTACTGAAGGGAGAGACACCGAACAGAAAGAGCCCTGGTCCTGAAGAGATGAAAATGCCCTTTCACAGGGCCATGGGACTATTAGATGGCATTTCTGTTCACTCAGTATACTAATTTCACCCCCACACTTACAGTGGGAGTGCACACCTCCATCATCCATCCTCACACCTCCATCCTGTTGAACAGGGCCGTGTCCGTTTAACTTGCTTTTGACAATGAAATGTGGGCAGGAGTGATATTTGTCCCTTCAGGCAGAAGTTCTCAGAGACTCACGTGACTGCCCGTGTCTCCTTTCGCCTCGGCCACAAAACTGGAACTGTGCCTTCCACGGGCTGCTCTGTTACTGGGTATCAGAGTGAGGATGCAGCTGACCTGGGATGCGTATGTTGCAGGGGCAGGTAGAAAAACTTCCTTGTGGCAAGCCACTGAGATTTTCAGGTCACCTGTTACACTGCGGTATACCCAGCCGGTTCTACTAATAAAGGAATCTGTTCCGAAGTGGGCTCCTTGCTACAATACGCGGCATCGAAACCGGGAGGGTGACGGTCTGTGTAATTGAGTGGTGAACCAACTGGTGAGACTTTCACCTGCAATAACTTAGAAGACAGGGACTGGGACTTTAGACTAAAAGGGAGGCAGATGGAATTTCAGCAGTGCGCCTCGATGACTACGCGTAGCAAGTGACAAAATAGTATGAAAAAGAGATGAGATCACAAAGGATCAGCCAACTTTTTGGCAAGACCAACCCATAATAAAGAGACTAGAAACTCAAGACCTTGTATATTTGAAGCGTTGTTCCTTGTCAAACCCAAACAAGAAAAGATAAAGCTGAGGTCTTTGAGCAGCTAAGCCTGAAGAAAATGTAGCCTTCCCAGGAGGGCCAACCCAAGAACAGAGCCAGCACACCGTCATGCTAGGCCCTCGGAATTAGGCTGACATGCTGATTAAGCGGGCGTGTATGCACGCCCATTGTATGATCCCCTCTGCTCCAATGTGAGCAGAAACTGTGAGTCTGAGGAGATCCCACTCCCAAAATTTTCACAAATTATACAACAAGAGAAGTTTTACCCATGTAATTAAGGTCCCTTACCAGAAGACTTTGATTTCGTCAAAAAGGAGATTTTCCTAGGTGCTTCTGCAGGTAAACCCTTACAGGGGATTGGAGAGATTGAAAGAAAAAGAAATTCTGTTGCTGGCTTCGAGGAAGGCAGCTGCCATGTGAAGACCTGAGGACAGTCTTTAGGAGTTAAAAGTGATCCCTGGGCAATAGCGTGCAAAAGGATGGGAAACTCCCTCCTACAACCACATGGAACTGGATTCTTCTCCGAACCATGTAAGCTTGGAAGAGGACTCTGAGTTCCAGAAAGTGCACAGTCCTACTGAAGCTTTGAAGTCAGCCTTGCGTGACCCTAGGCGGAGAACCCAGCCACAGCACGCACGGACTTCTGGCCTACAGACCTATGAGATGACGTGTGCTGTTCTTTTTTTTAGATTTTATTTATTTATTTGACAGAGATAGAGACAGCCAGCAAGAGAGGGAACACAAGCACGGGGAGTGGGAGAGGAAGAAGCAGGTTCCCAGCAGAGGAGCCTGATGTGGGGCTCGATCCCACAACGCTGGGATCACGCCCTGAGCCGAAGGCAGACATTTAACAACTGCGCCACCCAGGTGCCCCGACGTGTGCTGTTCTAAGCCAGTAAGAGTCTGGTCACTTGTCCAACAGCAATAGAAAACTGACAGGGCATCTAATAAATCTCTTCAGTTGGACCAAATGGCTCAGGGAAAAGATTGGAAGGGTGTGGCTTTTGCTCAGAAAACTGACAAACTCAAGACACCCACAATTAAATTTGGAGTGAAAGTCATGTCTCAAAAATAAATGTGAATGCCACCGGCACATGAGGTCGACCAAAACATACCAGCTAAGTTTTTGAGAGAGTTTGAAGTCAAAAGAATCATCATCGTAGACAAAAAAAAAAAAAAAATGTGACAGGGCCAGACCGAAAATGACCTGTGGGACCTCAGTCTTCTACTGGAAGAAGCAGGGAGAGAGCTGCTCAGCCCTGAGAACAGATTCTCCAAAGCCCTCTTCGGCTGCACCTAAGACAGAGAATATAAAAGGAATTCTAGAAGGTCAAGGAATAGGCAAGGATTGTCCCAACCCCCGCTAGGAATTTGGTAACACTTGTCATACAAGATTACAGAATGGCTACAGACCAGCGATTGCTGTGTGTCTCCCATTCTTTCCCTTCCAAATGAGAGTATTTACTGGAATTATCCTATCCCTGTTTCACCACTGCATTTGGGGTAGAAATAAACCATAACTCGTATTTCTGGTTCACCGATATGTGATGCTTCTGGTGTCCCATTCCTGTCCCGTCACCTAACTTTTTAGCACAAAGTCCAGCTTTATTGCCTGAAGTTACTGGCCTGAGGGCTTTCTCTGCCCAGCCAGCAGTCCAGATGTACTGAGGAATTCAGCTTCCCTGAGAGGAGCCCTCAACCAACACTGGTGGGAGTTAAGGTTCCTTGTCCCTGAAGTGGGGTAATCTGATGTGTATGTCCCATCACTGGCTCCCATAATTTCTCCAATGCAATTGAGCTCCATTTTTCCGTGCCTTTTGTTGGCTGTCTTCTGGTCCTTGGCTCACCTCTCCAGTCGTCTAGCAGTTTCCCTCACTTCCCAGATAAATCATGAATCCCTGTCCCAGGGTCCCATTCAAAAGAAACCCGGCTCTGACGATTGCTCCCTGGATCTAGGAGTTCCACATCCAGTGGAGACCACGCACAAACTCCCACACATCCTACACGGATCCTGAACTTTGCATTTGAACAGTGACCGGAGTGGAGCCCTGGGGGGACCCTTGAGGAAGAGCTGAGCGTTCCTGCTTGAGGTAAAGGAACTCACTACCTAGTGACTGGAAGAACGGACTTTCTGTGTGTGTGTGTCCTTCCCTGGGGGACGACGGCATACCTCCACTCCTTTGAACTTAGAAGTAAACCACGTGACTTCTCTGGCCCGTGCCCGTGGGAAGGAAGCGTCGAGTCATTTCCTGGGAAAAGCTTTAAGAATCCGCGCACGATTTGCTCGATCTCTTTTCTTCCCGCTCTGCCTCTGGCACTGTTCCAGCCAGAGGTTTTCCACCAGCTGGGCCTCAGCGTGAAGGCTGAGTAGAACCGTCCTGACTCAGGACAGATGGTAAGAAACCTTTGTTTTCATACGACATTGGGATTTTAGGACCGCTTCTTACCGTAACGTCATCTAGCCTGTCTTGACGGGTACAGCTCTCCCAGAGGATTTTTTTTGTGGAAAACAGTCACAAATATCTAATGAAAGAGCACACTGAAGCTATGCACCCATCCACCACCTCTGAAAATGAGGCGACTTCAAAGAGGAGACTCAGCCCCTGTGACCTGAAAAGAAAGACAATCAGTCCTGCGTGGCTATTTAGAGGAGCAGCGACCAGAAGAACAAGAGGGCAAAGCAAAATTATGCAGAGGCCATCACTCAAGGAATTCGGGAGGGGTTTTTTCTCCCCACAGATGGAGTTGTAAATAGGCAGAATACATTATCACAGGCAATCAGAAGACTGTTGTCAGTAATTTCTAAATGGAAAATTGGCAACTGAAGTGTTGAAAGAAGAAAAAATCACCATGCAAAGCTCCCAGTAATCTCTTGTATGTTTTCTACGGTTCTGGGATCGGGCACCTGGGTTGGTCACTGGCTCTAATGGAAGCCTCTGACCCCCCCCCCAAAAGGGATATTGGATATTTCTTGCATCTCAAAGATGGCTGGAGACCTGAGCACAGATGCTATGCGGCCAAGGGACCATTTCTCTGAATCACTGTACAGTATTGACCCAGTAAAGACATCGATTTATAGCTGTCGTTGCTGGGGACAGGCCCTGTGGCTTTCACTGCCATTATTGTGGGTAATGACAATAGAATTGGAACTTAGATGAAGCTGGCACCCTTGCTACCACCCATCCCCACAAAAGCTTTGGCACAAGCCTGTCTTTTTGTGTCTCTAGCTTGTCATTCAAGATCTAGGATGGGTCCACTTGAAGGACAAAACCAGTACTACATACAAGTGAACCTAGAGGAAGATCCTGGCATTTTCATTTTTTTTATAGTGAAAGGTGGATTCTGTGACTTTGGATAGTGGCGTGGCTTTCTTAAGCTTTCGTTTGACCATCTTTCAGCATGACGGTGACTACTCTTTGGAGTGGAGCACTCCACACAAGGAAGGGGCATCACAGCGCTTTATTATTAAGTCCCCAGCTGCACCCTAGTCTTACCTCCCGTCACTACTTCCTTTCTCACAATTTATGTTTCAGCAACACTGAACTACGTTTCCTCCAACATGGTCGTACCTTTACATGTGCTGTTCCGGCCTTTCAGAATTTCTCCCTTTGACCTTTTACAAATGGCACCTCCTCCACGAAGTCCTCCATGATCTCCTAGGCCGGGATGGTTGCTGTCAGGATTCTCAGGGCTCTCTGAGTCTTTATATCACATTATCATTGATCTCACAGTTCTATACATTATCTTTTCATGGCCCCACTAGACTGAGCACCCTCGAAGGTGGGGCCGTGTGGCAAGACCATGGAGAAGGTAAACAAACTTACCTTCACTTATACACGAGCTACCTGGGAGAACCCCAAAATCCTAAGTTGGAAAGGGTGTGGACCCAGAACAACACCTCAAAGGCCACAGTGAAGAGTTTGGTTTTAGGTAGGAAAGTGACATATTCAGATTTCTGCCTGAAAAAAGACCACGTTTGCTGTTGTTTGGAGAAGGGACTGACAGGAGGCAAGCGGTGGGAATGGTCAAAGCAGTGCTAGGTGCGGGGAGACAAAAGAGGCTGGCTGGGCCAGGAAGAGGGCTGCAGTAGGAAAAAGTGCATGGAGTCAGGAAATATTCTGGAAATTCAACAGACCTTGCTGCTCTATTGGATGTGAGGTGAGAGGAAAGGAAGATACGTTTGACGTTTCTCATTCAAGCCAATGAGCAAAGGAAAATATCTTTAATTGACTTGGTCAAAGTTGATGCGGGGAGCCTGGGCTGCGGGGCGGACCAGGAGTTCCATTTTGAGCATGTGATGCGCGAGACAGCCGGGAAGCACCCGAGCAAAGCTGTGATGTAAGTAGCTGGTGATAGGAACCCGCAACTCGGTTTGGTTGGACATTCATTTGACATCATTCATACATAGATTGTATTTAGAGCGGCAGTCCTTATGGGGATTTTGCCCCCAGACACTATCTGTCAATGTCTGGAGACATTTTTTTTTTAAAGATTTTATTTATTTATTCGACAGAGATAGAGACAGCCAGGGAGAGAGGGACAAGCAGGGGGAGTGGGAGAGGAAGAAGCAGGCTCATAGCAGGGGAGCCTGACATGGGGCTCGATCCCATAACACTGGGATCACGCCCTGAGCCGAAGGCAGACGCTAACGACTGTGCCACCCAGGCGCCCCTCTGGGGACATTTTTGACTGTCCCATCTGGGGGCAGGACGAGGGGGAGTGCTACTACTTTCCAGTGGGCACCCTATCTACAACGCCCAGGGCAGCCCCCACAACAAACAATTACCCCACCCCAAAATGCCAGCGGTGCCCAGGCCGGGAGCCTCTGGCCTAGAGCCTGGAGACAGACCGTACTACCTAGGGAGGGATTATTAATAGGAAAAGGCAGCTCAGGACCGCGCGACATTCCGCTGTCGGCTACTTCTGTCCTTTGACTTCTATCTACTGTGACCTTTGCCTCTGAAAATAATATCAGGCCCTGGGCTTGTGACAAGGGAAGCAAACTGGTATTTAAAAGGTCAGGACATTGCCTAGAACTGGTGGATATTCCGCACATGATGACTAGCCTTATATACGGTCTAGCTTTATATTTGTATTTCTATGAGGCCTCTATGCACCCCTCCCCCAGAAAAAAAACCATTTTTTTACCGCAGAGTCCCATCTCTGAGCTCCTCGGCCCCTGCGCCCATCTTCATATGGCACGTTTCATACTGGAAGCATCTGTGTATTTATAAGCCTGTCCCCGCCGCCACCACCACTAGGCAGTGAGCGTGAAGGGGATTCTACTCACATTTACTGAGCCCCTATCATTTGCCCGGACATGGACTCAGACCCTTGACTTCCTTCTGTTCCTTTAACCCTCACACCGGCCCGGGGAAGCGTGGGCCAGTGCTCCCAGGTTACGACAGCCGTCAGTGGGGCTCAATTTAGATAATACACGAAATAACCCCAAACGTCTCCCTTCCCCACCGGACCAAATCAAGTGCAATCTCTGCTCCAACTCTGCTTTTAAAAGTCGTTTGATACCAGCCCTGGTAAACCCAAACTAAGGTGCCAACTCCCACTCCCCGCTGACCTCAGTCTGTATGTCTGCAGTTTCATGGGGCGAGGGCAGGCCAGTTCTGGGTGGCCCCAGCCCGGCCTTCCCACCCCGGTCCCCACCGCCTACACTCACCCACCCCCAAACTCAGGCGGCATCCGTGGAAATCCAGGCCTATGCGCTCATAGGCTGCTCGTGCCTCGGCTCCTTTCGCCAGGACAGCGTCAGCCAGGCCGTGGTGTCCGGGCCCAGCAGGCCTTCAGCAATGCAGCACACAGTCACTGAGCCCCCGAGACTGCCAAAACCTCTTCCCCGGGGACTGTGGGGCCGAGACGGCTCTCCACCACACCAACAGCTTCACAAGAAAGGGGGAGGGCCAGAGGTCATCAGCGGGACTCTGGCGGCAGATCACAGAAGGACCCTGAATATGGAAAAGATCTAGGGGCCACTTTGGAGACAGGTAACAAAGGACCTTTATTCCCCGGTGTTTCTAAGTCTCAGTTTCCTCCTTCAGTACATGGAAATAATAATCACTTCCTTGCAGGAGGGCTGGGAGGCTTCCTATAGACTTAACATATAGAAAAAGCATACTGTATAATGTCCAGCACACACAAAAAAGAGGGGCTGGCAAAGAACAGCCATTGTATTCTATTTTTCTTTATTAAGCAGTATGTGTTCATTGAAGAAAAATTCAATAATGCCGATTAAAAAAAAAGCAACCACTACAAGCCCACCATCCTCAGGAGTCACCACGAACTTTTTGAGAGTTTGCGTAGTACCTGGACGCGCATCTGTGCTCACGACAGTGAGGCTGGGTCGTGAGCAGAGGCTGCTACCGTACAAGCAGAAATCCCACACTTTCCAGAGGACCCACTGGTGCCCACGCACATGTGGGTGAGCTTGACTTTGCCCTCTGTCCCTATGTGAGTTGGCATTAGACAAAAACAGGTCAGACAAAGACAAAATTCCTTGCAGGTGAATTTACCTAAATGTCAAGGTCGGTGCCGCCAGAGCTGCAGTTAGAATGACTCTTGCACGCTCGCTTGGACCTTTGAAAGTGGGCAGTCTTGCCCTGCGTGTTCACGTGATTTTGGTGTGTTCGCTGCTGGTAAGGAGCTTTGGTATCCCCTGGGAGGGACCTACAGGCATCAGGCATCACCAGCCATCAGGGAGGCTTGTGTTTATTATCACTTACTCTGTGGGAGGCACTTTCCTTTGTGCTTTATCCTTGCAATTCAATAGGGTTTATCCTTACAGGTAGGGAAACTAAGGCACAGAAAGTAAAGAGAACTCTAAGGCCTGCTTCCTCTGTGAACTGCCCGTGGGACTTCGGGCATCTTATTTAACTTCTCTGAGCCCCCATGTGCTTGGCTGGCAAAGGAAAGGGATAGAAAGACACTATGGATACACAGTTCTGGCACAGAAGGGGACCTGGAAATAAGTCAGTGTATTTCCTTTTTCTTTTTTCAAAAAGCCCTTAACAAAATTTTAAGTCGGCTCCCCTAGCATCCAGGACTAGAAGTGAAATGTAATCAACTTAATCAAGCTTGTCCTTACCTGTTGTGTGGGCCACACATGTGTTTCTGTCTCTTGCAGCCTTGTTGGTGGGTCCATGGTGCCTGGGGTGGGACGACACCAAGAGCGGTCAAGTGCAGCAGACCACTGGAGTAGACCAGTTCCTGGTTACTTTCTGCTTGTCCCAAGTGCTAGGAAAGCAGAAAAATCACAGAATTCTATCAGAGATTAAAAGCAACTGAGAGCTCATCGAGGTCAACCAACTCATTTTACAAATGTAGAAACTGAGGCCCAGTGAAGGGACTGTCACTTTAACATTGGAAATTTGAGGAATCTCTTTATTGAATAAGTATTTTCCCCTCATGGGCTCCCAGAAGTTCTGGACCAATGGATGAAGGTACTAAAATAATGAGACCGTGGAACAGAAGAAAAATCCATAGCCTTGTAGCCATGTACCTCTCTCGGCTCCACAGTAGGAGGGGAGCCCAGAGCTCTCATGGGGGCTCTTGCCTCCCTCTACCCCCTGCACTGTCATGGAATGGTGAGAGGGGAGTGGAGACGACAGGTTCAATGGAAACCCAGTCTCCAGCCCATCCTCTATACATGACATCCTCTTATCACTGTGTGCATTTATCAGGTAGATAAATGAGTGCAAAGCTTTGATCACGTGGACAGTCAGCAGGACTGTAAATACAGCACCCCTCCACGCACAGCCAACCTGTCATCGGAAGGGAGAGACCATTCCTCGCTCCTGCCACCAGGTACCGAGGGCGTGGGAGGACCGGAGGAAATGTTGCCTTGTTTGGGGGCTTTCTTTTACTGAAAATTCCCTCTAGTCCCCCAGAAACGGAACTTCTGTAACAGTGAACAAAATAACCCAGACGTTGACATAAAAGCCCCGAGGTGGAAGTGGCCGATTAATCTTTGTTCCTTCTTTCCTCCTGGAGGTATTTATGTCACCGAGTACATCGAGAGCCACAGAGAAGGATGCAGGCAAACCGGCCAATTACCTCGGATAATTGCACTATGTGCTCAGGGTTGGCCCCCTGGCATGCATGGTCTAATTTAACCCCCGCGAGGTGGGAATTACTATCATCTATGGAAAATATCCTCCGGATGAGGAAAGCAAAGCTCAGAGAAATGATGGCCTACGGTCATAGCCAAGGCACAGCTGAAATTCAAAGGGAGATCTACTCCCAATCTCATGCTCTCACCTTCTCTGCAGGAGGCAAGATTGAAGTCCCTAGACCGCATCAATCATCGGCCCCAGCCTCACACAGGCCACATGAGGGATGCAGACCCCGGCTGGCTGGTGGGGCTGTCAGCTGTCCCCGGCATTCGCCCAGCTTTGGTGACTGCCAGCAGCCCCTTGGCTCACGCGCACAGCCCAACCCCAACCTGCCGGACCAGTGTAGACGATATGAGTGAGCCACGAACCCCAGGCATGCACTTCATTGTTTCGCAAGCTCTGCAGAAGCAATTTTGGCGATGAAGCCCTGCCACCTGCCAGGGGCTGGAAGGGAAGCAGCCACAGGATGGCAGAGCGGCGGGGCCAGCCTGGCCCAGCTCACCCGGCTGAGCCCCCAGCCATGCCCGGTCAACCGGCATCCCGGGCCACCAACTTCTAGGGCTTGGTCATCCCCCGGGGGTCACACCTGGACTTGGCTGAAAAACACCCCCCGCCCATATCTCCTGTTGCCAACGAGCTGGGCATCTTCGCAACCAGCTGGGGACTCAATATCTGATCCCACTATCCCACAGACGCAGGGAGGTAATCGGATGATGGCCTCTGGGCAGACTCACCTGCTTGGAATCCCAGCTCAATTTTTCACTAGCTGTGTGGTCTTGGTAAAACTGCTTTCATGCTCCTATCGTCAATTTACTCACCTACAGAATGAGGAAAATAGTAATCACACCTAATAAAAATGAGGCGACATGCGGGATTAGGTGAGATGATGTCTGGCACAGAGACCACATTATTAATTATAATGCAATGAATATTACACTGGTATGAAAAA